>NW_021635183.1:0-60867 GCF_004799145.2 Neltuma alba
CAAATCACTATCTCAAACCAATTTAAAACTTTATCAATTACTATTCACTAGTAACATTTCATAATTTTTCCAAACCTTCAAAAATTCATTTCTCTCATGATAATTCACCTTTAATATGAGAATATGATCTAGAAATTTTCAGAATTTTTCACCACTTGTAGGTATTTATTTTGAATTTTCTCCGATTAGGCCTTTATCAGTAGTTCTGAGGGAAAATAAATTCTCTAAAATTAATTCCTAAGCTTCTAAAGCCTAAAACCAATTTTATAAATTCAAATAAATATTTAAATGATTTATCCATCATCTTCCAAATTTATTGAGGCCTCTAACTAATTAAAATAATTATTTTTCTTTAATTTCCCAATAATTTCCCGGAAAAACCTCTGTTTACGGGAAATTCTGTAATAATTCATTTCCATTGAAATTCCACCTTTTGGGCCTCAATCAATTTTTCAATACCTCTACTCTACAATTTTCTCATTTTCAGGGACTTTCTAGAATTTTTCTTAAATTTTCCCGTTTTGCCCTTCCTAGACTGATGATTACAAAAATGTTAGTCCAGACTTTTTCGGGGTTTCATACCAAAAGTTGTTTCATCTCCCCGTCTAGTTTCTACATTGACCTTCATCCCATTTTTTGATCCTTTATCGCTAGATGAAAATTTTTGGGATGTGACATATAGGGGTAGAGAAGAGAGAGCATTGAGGGAAATACATGGTCGTACATAGGATTCATACATGGTGATCCCGTGGATTTGTGAAAGGCTTATTGAAACTGATCCAAACACAATGCTTAGTAGGAAGGGTTGGATAGTAACAGATTTAAGAGGGTGTTCATTGCTTATAGATGTTAAATTAAGGGATTTTTAGAAGGGTGGCAAAATATACTCTATATAGATGGATGTTATCTAAGTGGTCCTTATATGGGGACATTGATTTTAGCTAATGCATATGATGCAGACAATGAACTGTTTCTATTAGCATATACTATAGTTAGTGGGGAGACATATGATGATTGGGCTTGGTTTCTCCAGAATGTGAAGGACATCACAAGATTAGTGGAGACAACAATAGTTTCATATCAGAATAATGCCATTATAGGTGCTGTGTGGATAGTATTTGGTAGACAGAGACATGCTTTTTGCTACAGACATGTGAAAGAAAATTTTAGTGCACATTATTTAAAAATCAACCAAGATAGGGCATGAGTTTTAGGTACTTCAAAGGAGGTCACATTGAAAATGCTGGATGGAATCACCTACACAAGGATGGAGGATGAATATGTTGCTGCAATTGGGAAACTTAGATCATTTTGTCCAGAATTAGCTGATTGGGTTAAGACTCAAGGAGATGTAGATCGATCAGCTTTAAGCAAATTTCTGTTTAAACGATGGGATAACATCACAACTAATGTTGCAAAGTCATTTAATGCCTGGATTTTAAAGGAGAGGAAGCACAATGTGTCAGTTCTCATACATGAGCATATGGAGAAATTAGCGAAGAAGATAATTACAAGCAAAATGGCAATGGAAAATTGAACAAATGGCATTGGGCCAAATATTGAGTCGAAGTTGCAAGAAAAAGTAGCAAGAGCGGAGAATATACACTGTGTATATTATGGAGATAATCGAGTTCAAGTTCATATTACATCTCCTACTGGAATAATTTGTGTCACTGTTGATCTCACGACACACAAATGCACTTGCTTAGCATGGCAAATGAGCAGGGTACCTTGTATTCATGCATATGCAGTGATAAAGCTACTTTATGGTAGTATCTATGAATTTGCAGATGATTGCTATAAGATGTCAACACAAGAGAAGATACATGCAAGTAGTGTAAGATCCAATTACGACACATGATTGTCCACGTCCTGAAGCTCTCACCATTACACAGATGGTGACGGGAACATTTTTACAGCCACCAATCACTAAAAGACCCTTAGGGAGGCCAAAGAAAAGAAGGATTTAATCTCAATTTCAAAACAAAAAACTTTACCACTATGGAAGATGCTATGAGCCAGGCCACACTGTGAAGACTTGCTAGAACCCCAATCCAAATTGAGCTTTGTTGGTGGCTTGTTTATATTCTTTTTTATGAATGCTTGTGGTAGAATTGTTTTGTAAATGTCATAACCCACACCTCAAGTTGTTCATAATTATCCACACATGCAATTCGTATGCTTTTTTGAATGGGCTGTCAATTTGGTATAGTTACATTGTACATATATATATATCAAGTGGTAAATGACATCTGGTTGTAATCTGATATAAGATCATATCTGTATTTTGATGTAGTTGTGAATATGTTGTAATGGACTTGCCACCAGACTCCATAGAGATTGTTATTGGTAGTCTGAATTATGTTACTGATATAAAGTTGTCAGGGACTGTAACTGTAACATCCAGACTTTTAGGCCTAGAAGTTCAAAAAATAGCCTAAATTAAATAGGTTACCAGACCCCTGTGAGCAGAAGTCCCAAAGACGAAAAAGGAAGTTAAAGCAGTTTCAGGGACTAAATTACAAAGTAAAAGTTTTCAGGGGCTCAAGTATAATTAAGGTTAGAGGCTCCAGTAAAGTCTCGAAGGCCCAAAAAGAGAAAAGAGGCTAGATACAGGCCAATGGGTAAGTTAGAAACCTCAAAGAGATGGTTCTATGAGGTTAGGCTTAAGCAGGGGTAAAACCGTAAATTCAAGAAGTTATGACCAGCAAGGGCAAAAATGGAAGAGTGTATAGAAAATTCCAAAAAAATCCCAGAAAATGGGAAATAATATTCTAAGACTCTTCTGTGAAGAGAAAAGATGAAAATACCCCTGAGGCAGCTTAAATGGAATTTATGAGGTTGTGACCGGTAAAAAGTATACCGTTTGAGGTAATTATTTGAAATAGCAAGAGAGCTCAAAAGTGTATACAAAAATGAGGTTAAATGGTTGAAAGGTTGTACTAATTTATAAAATTAGTCCCGCAACCAAAAGGCCAGTAGAGTGGCTTTAAGAAATTAAAGAGCCGGTTTTGCCGATAAAAGGGTATTTTAGTAAATGAATTTTATGCAAGGCTTAAAGGAAGTGTTATGGGCTAAGAAAATTCATAGATACTCTCTAGAATTAAAGAGAATTTATGGATCTGACAGAAAATAATTACAGAGGCTAGAGCACTATAATTAGAGAAAAGAAGTTAAACCCAGAGTAAAAGTGCACCGATAAAGTATTAATCAGAGTCTTGCACTTTACTTGGGCCACAAGTCGCCACTTGTCAAGCCTTTAATGGATGGTAATTAAAGCTTTCCAAGTGTCAAGCTACCAATGGAGAGGATCTTGACTTTGGAATTTAATTACATTATGATTTAAGTTAATTAAGAGAGAGGATTAAGATTAAGTAGGCTAATGACACTTGGCATAACATTAATGATGGTTGGTGGGATATTTTGTACACATTAATGAGCTTCTTCTCCCCCTAATTGCTGATGGAATTTCGTCCAAGTGAGAGGAAGAGGGAAAAGAGAGGGTTTTGAAGGAGAACCAAGGAAAAGCTATCAACTTTGGTCATCAATCAAGGATTCAAGGTGAGATCTTGGTTCTAGATGTGTTCTTGTCTTGTTTTCCTTCTTCTTCTCTTCCTTTGATGGCTGGTCAAAATGGTTGATGAGTGGGGAAGGGAGTTTGGTTGTTAGATCTTGCTAGAACATCTCAAAGTATGGTAGATCCAAGTGGATCTATGTGAAAATTAGAAGAATTACGTGCTGATTTGATGGCTTTTTCGAATTAGTTACTGTTCATATCTGGTTCTGAAATTTGACATGCTTAAAGTACACTCTGTGAGATTTAAATCCATGGGTAGAACACTTCATTTGGATATGTGTACGATTTATGGTGATTTTTCAAAGTTAGGGTTTGAAATCTGGAAACAGTATTAAGCTTTTGGAAGGGTGTCGAGTTCCGTACAATTATGGTACTGTTCGGCATAGAATTGGTTCCTAAAAATATTTTCCTTTAAATTTAACTTAATAATATTCAGTGAGACTTGGAAGCACTCGATTTGGATTTTATATATTTAATTTTGAATTTTCAAAGTTGAGAAAAAATTCTGGAGATTCTGCGTGAACAGTACCCGCGAACCAAAATTTCCAGATTTTGCATTCTTGAATCTAAGGCCATCTAAAGTGGTCCTAATTGACAAGAAATAGATTTTAAGGATGGAAATGATAAGATTTATATTAGAAAAGTTAGAAAGAAAACCCTAAGACTAAGAGAAAGGGTTGAGGTTCAAGAAAGCTAGTCTTGAACTTTGTGTAATCTAATGGTCCTAATGGATTGTGTGATCATTATGGTTATGTTTAGGACCTTTGGAACATCCAAGAGGATGTTTGGTGATGTTGACCGAATACCCACATGGTTGGAAAGTCAAGGGAGTCAAAGGAAAAGTAAGAGGAAAGCTTGAGGTGCAAGGTAGTGAACTTACCCTTTATGTGCTTGACATGGTATGCTTATGTGTTGGTTTGTATTGTTGTTTTAAATGATGTTGTGACATGATGATTGTTGCTGGAAATGCTGTTTTTAATATGTTCCCATGGCCATGCATTTTTATACCAAGCATAAAGCATGATGGCATGTCACTAGTTAATTAATTTATGAAAAAAACTACATACCATACACTAGCATCCATCTTGTGCATGTATGTGGTAATGTTTGCTGAGATTCCCCCGAATCTCACCCCCCCCTAACCAACCATTTAGGTCAAATCAATGATGGGCACTAAGGGCATGAGAAGCAAGGAAAAGAAGTGGAGAATTATTAATGCTAATGATTGATATTATTATTCAATGTATAATTCTCCTATGTTGTAAGTTATGTTATTAATGCCATCAATTCAATGTATGTGCTTAGGATGTTTATGGCATAAATGAAAGTATATGAGCATGAATGGGAAAAAGTAAGCCCATGTTAGGTATGCCAAAAAAATAAAAAGAATTAAAGTAAAGAGATGTTAAGGGATAAAATGTAGGTCATGGAGCAGTTAGTTTCAAGCTTCAGTTTGACCTATCATATGAATGAGTTAAGCTACGAAATTTGGTACACTTATAATTCATATCCCAAGCTTTAAAATGAGTGGTAAATCACATCATTTGTATGTGTATACAATGAGATATGAATTTTCGAAGTTAAGGCGCAGAATCTGGAAAGTCCAGATTTTACCAAATGTAATAGTAATTTTAATAAACTGTATGCTTTCAGTGAGGGTGAGTTCAGTTGAATATTTTTCCCTTAAAGAGCATTGAAAGACCTTTTCGTAGAATTTTGGAACACCTTCATACGATTTTTCTAGAATTAGTTATGATTTTTCAAAGTTAGACCTATAATCTGAAAACTGAACAGTGAACAGTAATTTTTCGAAAATTAACGTCCAAATTGAAAGTTTTAAGCTTAAGACCATCCAAAGTAGTTTGGAATGGTTCTAAATGAATGCTAAGGTACTATATAAGTAAGGTGTGACAGTAACATCCCAATTTTTTGGCCTAGAAGTACCAGAAATAGCCTGAATTGGATAGGCTACTAGACCCTTTTTGAGCAAAAGACCCAAAGATAAGAAAGGAAGTCAAAGCATTTTTAGGGACTAAACTGTAAAGTAAAAGTTTTCAGGGGCTCAAGTATAATCAAGTTAGAGGCTCCAATAAAGTCTCGAAGGCCCAGAGAGAGAAAAGAGGCTGGATACAGGCCAAAGGTTAAGTTAGAAACCTCAAAGAGAGGATTATATGAAGCTAAGTCCAAGTAGGGACTAAACCGTAAATTCAGAAAGTTATAACCAACAGGGGTAAAAATGGAAGAGTATACAGAGAGTTCCAAGAAAATCCCAGAAAATGGGAAATAATATTCTAAGGCTCTTCTGTGAAAAGAAAAGACGAAAATACCCCTGACGTAGCTTAAATGGAATTTATGAGGTTGTGGCCAGTAAAAAGTATACTGTTTGAGGTAATTATTTAAAATAGCAAGAGACCTCAAAAATGTATACAAAAATGAGGTTAAATGGTTGAAAGGTTGTAATAATTTATAAAATTAGTCCTGCAACCAAAAGGCCAACGGAATGGCTTTAATAAATTAAAAAGCCAGTTGTATTGTTAAAAGAGTATTTTAGTAAATGAATTTTTATGCAAAACTTAAAGGAAGTGTTATGGCCTAAAAAATTTATAGATACTCTCTAGAATTAAAGGGAATTTATGGAGTAGACAGAAGAGTTTTTCTGAGCTTTGAAAGGCCATAAAGAAAGCCGGAGAAACGTGGGCCAAGTAAATTCGGAGGAAACTTAAGGATTAAGTTTTGATCCAATAGCTAGGATCTAATCTCCCTTCTCCTCCATCACATTTGTGACACTTGGCATCTTCTAGAAGGATGAGGTAAGGATGATGCAAGAAGATGATGCAATGATGATGTAAAAGTTAACTTGAAGTTCAAAGATTGCCCTTACCCTTTCTATTAGCTACCAAGGGCATTTTGTCCATTCAAACCAAATTTTTGGCTATAAATAGGCACTCCCTCCCCTTACATTTCGGCCAAGCAAAGAACCATAGGGGAAACTTTGCCACTCTTGCATTTAGAGGGAGAAAGATCTATTTCTAGTGAGAGAAAGTCCACCTAAGTTTAAGCTTCAAGATCAAGGTATGTGATGGTTGTAGCACCTGATTTGATTCCTATTTCGAATAAGTTACTCTTTATATCTGATTCTAAAATCTAGCATGGTTAAAGTACACTCTGTGAGCTTTAAATCCATAGGTAGAGAACTTCATTTGGATATGTGTACGATTTATGGTGATTTTTCAAAGTTAGGGTTTGAAATCTGGAAACAGTGTTTAACCTTTGGAAGAATGTCGAGTTCCATATAATTTCAGTACTGTTCATAATGGAATTGGTTCTTGAAACTATTTTTCCTTTAAGGAGAACTTAAGGAGCTTTCAGTGATACTTGGAACCACTGAGTTTTGATTTTTTTAGAATTAATTAAGAATTTTCAAAGTTGAGCAAAAATTCTGGAATTTCTGGGTGAACAGTACCCGCGAAGCAAAATTTTCAGATTTGATCTTCTTGAATCTAAGGCCATCTAAAATGGTCCTAATTAACAAGAAATGGTTCTTAAGGATGGGAA
The DNA here is from genome assembly GCF_004799145.2 of Neltuma alba. NCBI lineage: Eukaryota > Viridiplantae > Streptophyta > Magnoliopsida > Fabales > Fabaceae > Neltuma > Neltuma alba. The sequence goes on from NW_021635183.1 coordinate 7,133, forward strand.
ATGATGAGATTTATGTTAGAAAAGCTAGAAAGAAAACCCTAAAACCAAGAGAAAGGGTTGAGGTTCAAGAGAGTTTGTCTTGAATATTATTTAGTCTCTTGGTCCTAATAGATTGTATGATCATTGTGACTATGTTTAGGACCTTTAGAACACCAAGAGGACATTTGGTGATGTTAATCGAATGCCCACATGGTTGGAAAGTCAAGGGAGTCAAAGGAAAAGTAAGAGGAAAGCTTGAGGTGCAAGGTAGTGAACTTACCTATTGTCATTGCTTGATGTTGTATTCTTATGTGTTGCTGTACACATGTTATTTGAATGTTAATGTGACATGTTTTAGCTGTTATAATTACTATTCATGATGAGTAGATTATGTCTCCATGGCCATGCATCAACAAGTTAACTTTGAGCATGCTAATATGTCACTAATTAACAAGAGAATAAACAAGTTACGTGTAGTGCATTAGCATCCATCTAGTGTCACACCTTACTATTATATTGACTTATGTTCCTTCCAAAATCATTTTAGACCACATTGGATGGTCTTGGGCTCATTTTTTTTTTATAAAAACGATAATTTTCGGATTTTTACTGTTCATCGGGTAAAAATCCAGTTTTTCTGGCCCAATTTCAAAAATTCATAACTTATTCTACAAATATCCAATTGGGGTGATTCAAAATTCTACTTAAATATCTCTAAGTCCTCTTTCAAGAAAAAATAATCTCATTATCCAATTCCTTATGAGAAAGCATCAGGTTTTTGAGAAAAGTAACACTGTCCATTTGCCAAAAACCCTGATTCCCAGATTCTGACCATTAATTTTGAAAAATCATTATAAATTATATACTGGGCCATTTTTAACGTATTAGCTATAAAATTGAAGCTCAAGACGTTATCTTCCATCATACCAAATTTCATTATTAAACGCATTCAGGAGCATAATCAAAAAGTTGAGTGAACCAGTCAGTGTCAGTGTGCTTCCAGCACTGTTAGTTTAATATTTACATAACCAAAATGAGCTCACGAATTTTTGTGGCTAAACCCCACAAATTAGCCTTCAATCTGTAGATTTCCCTTGGAGGATTCAGGTCCTAAAATGTTACATTATTTTTGGGGGATGAGATTTTTAAAAATCCCAGTAGCAAATTAACCAACTATAGCACCAAGCAAGCATCATTATTATGCATGATCATATTAACTACTATTGGTGAACTAACATGCTCATCATTTGGCAAACTCAAACATGCAAAGGCCAAAGCAAGATACTACATAGAGCAGCCACATAACAATCAAGAAAGCTCAACCACAATAATAGCAATTAACCATACAATAATCAATAATGCTAGTTAGTGGTAGTAGCTAGGTTTAACTTACTACCTTGCTCCAAAAGTCTTAGCTTTTCTTCCTTCTCCTCTTTCCCTTGACAAATATCAAACCTTAACCATATAATCCATCAACAAAGGCAGCTATAATCATTATCCAACCATGAAAAAGCAAGAACATACATCAAAATGATTTTTGAACCATAAAGTTCCCTCCTTTGCTCACTATTTTTGAACTTGGTTCTCTTTAACCCTAAAAATCACTCCTTGACTCAACCCTACATGGTTTTTCATGTAGATTTCAAATATATGTTTAGATCTAGGAAAATAAAATGGCCTCCTTCAATTTCCCTTTGACCGAACCACAAGGAATCATGAACCAAAAATCACAACTTTGCTTTAAAGCTTCCAACACTTGTTCCTTTTAGTCTACCCTACACCATTCCTCATTTTAAGCATCATGGAAGCCTTAAAACAATGAAAAACTCATCCTAGGGTTCAGTTCCTCACTTGGCCGAAATGGAAGCTCAAGAAAACAACCATGAAAAATGCTTTAAAACAACTTAAACTCACTTGCAAACACTAGGATCTAGTTTGTGTTGTTGTGTCTTAGCAAGTGTTATGATCAAAACTTCTTTCCCCTTTTTATTAATCAGTTCAGTCCACATTAAGAGAGGGAGGAGACAGATTTTTAATCATAAAAGAGAAAGAAACCAAAGCAAGAACACTTCTAGGACCAAGATCTAACCTTAAAACCTTGCTTGGATGATCAAAGGTGCTTGCTTCTTCTTGTTTTTCTCTCAAACTCTCTCTTTTTCTCTTATTTTCTCCCTTGGATGATATGAGCATCTGAAAATGGGGAGAGAAGAGCTTGATTAATGCTTCAAAATATCCCAACCACCTTCTTTAATGATAGTCCAAGTGTCATTACCCTACTAAGTCTTGATTCCTCTTTCCTAATTAACATAATTCCAAATGAAATTAATTACTAAAGTCAAGATCCTCTCCATTTATGGAATGACACTTGGCTAATTCAAATCTTTTCCTTCAAGAGCTTGACAAATGGCTCAATAGGATCCCTTGGATTTGCAAGACACCAATCTTGCTTTATCAATATACTTTAGGCTCTGAGTTTAATTTCTTTTCTATAATTACAGTAGCTTAGCCTCTATAATTATTTTCTGTCAGATCCTTAATTTATTCTCCTTATTTTTATCTTCCCAAATTTCCCTCTTTGTCTCAAAATCAATTTCCTAATATTTAAATAAAAAGGAAAATTAATTTCCTTCTCTTTAGGGATTTTTCCACTTTTTATCATTATTTGGAAAAATCTTGAATACTTGAGGGGCTTCATTTAATTCCATAATTCCTTATAATTCCTTAGGATTTCATAGGAATTTTCTTGAAATTTCATTCCCCTTAAAAATATTTATTTGGAATTTTCCAAATAAAATCCCTTAATTAGCCCAAATCACCCTTTAATTCTCTCATAATTTCTCTAAGGGTAATTTGATCATAAAACCAACTTTATAATTTCATATAACTCTCAAAAGATATTATCCTTATTTTTTCTTAATTTTTCAAGGCTCAGAAATATTTTTCCTTATTTACATTTGACCAATTTTCCTTAATTAGTCAATTTCCTATAATTGGCTTGGAAAATTACTGTAATTATTTTCCACCAAAATCCTTTGACTTTTCCTTATCATTTTTAATCCTCAATAATTTGAGAATATTTCTTATCTCTAATTATCATAATGCTGGACGTGACATCTAGCATGATTAATATGGTATTGTTTGCTACTGAGATTCCCCCGAATCTCACCCTCTCCCTAACCAACCATTTAGGTCAATCATCAATGGGTAATAATGGCATGAGAAGTAAGGAGGAGAAAGTGGAGAATTGTTCATGTTAATGAATGATATTATTATTCCATGTGTAATTCTCCTATTATGTAATTTATGTTATGGATGCCTATGATGCCATGTAATTAATTATAATATTTATGGCATGAATGAAAGTGTATGAGCATGAATGGAAAAGAGTAAACCCATGTTATGTATGCCAAAGAAATAAAAAAAATTAAAGTAAAGAGATGTTAAGGGATAAAACGTAGGTCCTAGAGCAGTGAGTTTGTAGCTCTAGTTTGACAAGTCAAATGAATGAGTTAAGTCATGAGATTTGGTAGACTCATAGGACACATCCCAAGTTTTAAAATGAGATGTAGATTAGCTCAATTGGATGTGTACACAAGGAGATACGAATTTTCAAAGTTAAGGCATAGAATCTAGAAGTTCTAGATTTTTCGAAATGAACAATAATATTTATTGATTAAACTGTATGAACTAGGCAAGGATAAGTCCAATTGTATATTTTTCCTTGAAAGAGAATCGAAATAGATTTTCATAGAATTTTAGAACACCCCAATACGATTTTTATGGAACTAGTTATGAATTTTTGAAGTTAGTCCTGTAATATGAAACTTAAACAGTGAATAGTAATCCGAGTAATTAATTAGAATTTTTAAATCCACGGGCTTGTATCATGATCTGCTTGAACCATAACGCTTATGAATACGTGCTCTGAGGGTTAAAGGCAGGATATTTTAGGGAAACTACCTAGGTTGTTAACCATTCGTGTTGGGGTTGTGAACATCCCCCCTTGAGGTTGTAAATGAACTTATGCAGTAAAAATCTGGTGTAATCCTATTACTGACAGTTAAAACTGTTAATGACTTCAAAATGCTCCTAGTTCTTGTTGTTAAGATTGTTATATGTGCTGACAATGGAATCTATTTACAAGCTATGGTACCCCACAGAGTGGGTTGTCAGGGGCACTACCCAGGTTGTTAACCACTTGTATTTGGGTTGTGAAAATCCCCCGTTGAGGTTGTAAATGAACTTATACAGTAAAAATCTGGTGTAATCCTATTGCTGACAGTTAAAACTATTAATGATTTCAAAATGCTCCCAATTTTTGTTGTTAAGATCATTATATGTGCTGATAATACAATCTATTTAGAAGCTGTGATACCTCACAGACTGAGTTATCAGGGGTTCTGCCCAGGTTGTTAACCCCTTGTATTGGAGTTGTCAGCAACCCCCATTGAGGTTGTAAATGGATGTGGTAGAGGGTGATTTCCTGTCTTGTCAAAACACATGAATGCCATTACAAAAAAAAAAATTCATAACCAGTATCGAATGTTGATACACATTAACACATCTAAACATCAAGCTGTCATTACATGGTGAAATAATGAAATGAAATCTAAACTTTACATTCAGCAGCCATTATGCTATCAACTAAAAATGCACTAAATATAATCTATGCTCGTCATTTATTTCTTCCTCTTGCTTTGGACGTTTCTTCATAGCAAAGATAGCACTTGATCACTATACAGGTTGTTCTGATGAGTAACAAGCCACCACGAGCACTCAACCTTCAATTCATGGATTTCTTGAGGGGAGTACTTAGGCATTATGTAGCATTATGGTTCAAGCAGATCATGACACCAACTCATGGATTTAAAATTTCAACATAATTACTCGGGTTACTATTTACTGTTTAATTTCCATATTACAGGTTCAACTTCAAAAATTCATAAATAATTCCATAAAAATTGTATTGAGATATTCTAAAATTCTACAAAAATTTCTTTCAATGCTCTTTAAGGAAAAAATATCCAGTCAGACTTATCTTTGCCCAATTCGTACAGTTTAATCAATAAATATTACTGTTCACTTTGTACAATTTGGAACTTCCAGGTTCTATGCCTCAACTTTGGAAATTCGTATCTCCTTGTGTACACATCCAATTGAGGTGATCTACCTCTTGTTTTAAAGCATGAGATGTGTACTATGAGTTTGCCAAATCTCGTGACTTAACTCATTCATTTGATAGGTCAAACTGGAGTCACAAACTCACTACTCCATGACCCACGTTTATCCCTTAACATCTCTTTACTTTAATTCTTTTTATTTCTCTGGCATACATAACATGGCTTGCTTTTTTCCATTCATGCTCATACACTTTCATTCATGCCATAAATATTATAATTAATTACATGGCATCATAGGCATCCATAACATAAATTACATAATAGGATAATTACATATTGAATAATAATATCATTCATTAACATGAACAATTCTCTACTTTCTTCTCCTTGTTTCTCATGCCATTATTGCCCATTGATGATTGACCTAAATGGTTGGTTAGGGAGGGGTGAGATTTAGGAGAATCTCAGCAGCAAACAATACCATATTAATCATGCTAGATGGATGCTAATGTACTACACACAACTTGTTTATTCTCTTGTTAATTAGTGACATATTAGCATGCTCAAAGCTAACTTCTTGATGCATGGCCATAGAGACATAATCTACTCATCATGAATAGTAATTATAGCAGCTAGAACATATCACAATAACATTCAATAACATGTACACGGCAATACACAAGCATACAACATCAAGCAATGACAATAGGTAAGTTCACTACCTTGCACCTCAAGCTTTCCTCTTAGTTTTCCTTTGACTCCCTTGACTTTCCAACCAAGTGGGCATTCAGTTAACACTACCAAATATCCTCTTAGATGTTTCAAGGGTCCTAAACATAGTCATAATGATCACACCATCTATTAGGACCACTAGATTACATAAAGTTCAAGACTAGCTTTCTTGAACCTCAACCCTTTCTCTTGGTTTTAGGGTTTTCTTTCTAACTTTTCTAACATAAATCTCATCATTTTCCATCCTTAAGATCAATTTCTTATCAATTAGGACCACTTTAGATGGTCTTAGATTCAAGAAGATCAAATCTGAAAATTTTGCTTTGTAGGTACTGTTCACGCAGAAATTCCAAAATTTTTACTCAACTTTGAAAATTCATAATTAATTCTAGAAAAATCAAAACTAAGTGGTTCCAAGTCTCACTGAAAGCTCCCTAAGTTCTCTTTAAAGGAAAAATAGTTTTAGGACGCTGAACAATACCAAAAATGTACGGAATTCGTCACTCTTCCAAAGGTTAAACATTGTTTCCAGATTTCAAACCCTAACTTTGAAAAATCAGCACAAATCGTACACATATCCAAATGAAGTGTTCTACCCATGGGTTTAAAGCTTACAAAGTGTACTTCAATTATACAAAATTTAAGAATCAGATACAAAGAGTAACTTATTCAAAATAGGCATAAAATCAGATGCTACAACCATCACATACCTTGATCTTGAAGCTTGAATCTTGTTCCTTCTTCTTGGCCTTCACCCCTACGTTTTTCTCTCTAAATTTTGGTAGAGTTTCCCCTCTTAAACTTATGTTGGCCGAAAATATGAAGGGGGAGAGGCTCTATTTATAGCCAAAAATTTGGCTTGAATGGACTAAAATGCCCTTGGTGGCTAATAGAAAGAGTAAGGGCAATCTTGGAACTTCAAGTTGACTTTTACATCATCATTGCATCATCTTCTTGCATCATCCTTACCTCATTCTTCTAGAAGATGCCAAGTGTCACAAATATGGTGGAGGAGAAGGGAGATTAGATCCTACCCATTAGATCAAAACTTGTTCCCTAAGTTTCCTCTTATTTTACTTGGCCCACCTTTCTCCGACTTCCTTTATGGCCTTCCGCAGCTCAGAAAATTCTTTTGTCTACTCCATAAATTCTCTTTAATTCTAGAGAATATTTATGAATTTTCTTAAGCTAAACACTTCCTTTAAGCCTTGCATAAAAATTCATTTACTAAAATGCCCCTTTATCGGTACAACTGGCTTTTTAATTTATTAAAGCCATTCCACTAGCCTTTTGGTTACAGGACTAATTTTATAAATTAGTACAACCTTCCAACCATTTAACCTTATTTTTGTGTATATTTTTGAGGTTTCTTGCTATTTTAAATAATTACCTTGAAGCATGTACTTTTTACCGGCCATAACCTTATAAATTCCATTTAAACTGTCTCAAGGGTATTTTCGTCTTTTCTCTTCACAGAAAGCCTTAGAATATTATTTCCCATTTTTTGGGATTCTCTTGGAATTCTCTGTATACTCTTCCATTTTTACCCCTGTTGATCATAATTTTCTGAATTTACGGTTTAGTCCCTACTTGGACTTAATTTCATACAATCCTCTCTTTGATGTTTCTAACTTAACCCTTGGTCTGTATCTAGCCTCTTTTCTCTCTCTGGGCCCTTAAGACTTTACTAGAGTCTCTAGCCTTGATTATACTTGAGCCCCTGAAAACTTTTACTTTGCAGTTTAGTTCCTAAAACTGCTTTGACTTCCTTTCTCATCTTTGGGACTTCTGCTCAAAAGGGATCTGGTAGCCTATCCAATTTAGGCTATTTTTGGTACTTCTAGGCCTAAAAGTTTGGATGTTACATATGACATCCTTGTCAATTTTGTCCTCTTCCTCAAATAGTACTGGCTTGATTACACAAAGCACTTGGTGGAAACAATCTTTCTGCAAAACATAAAGAAAAAAAGGAACAGCTTTGACAATAGTGAAGATAAGTTGTAAGGAAGCATTAACAAGCTTGACAGTAGCCAATGACCAGTAATCAGTAGGCATCAACAACCAGGACATTTATACAGACAAGCAACCTTAACACATTAATAAGTAATAGGTGTTGGAAATTGTGCCCTAGGGGCCAATCATTATGTTTTGAACATTGTTCATTTATGAATTTATTAATTACGTTATCATATTATTTGCATGTTTACTGTGATGACTATCCTTGGATAACTCATGGTTTATCCTAAATGTCCCTGGTCGGTCATCTATGTGGGAGCAAAGATGAAATAAGACCAGTATGACTTTAAAGATATATAGAGATATAAATTAAAGTCATAGGCACACTTAAGAGTACAAGGTGTTGGACCGACCCGCTATGAGAGAGCTGCATGGGTTAAGTCATAAGCTTCTCTCATATACAAACCATGTCATTGTGCCCTTTGACCTGAGATCATCATGGATTCCTACATGAGAGACGCTTAGCTTTGACCTAGTCAAAAGTCACTTTTGACCGAGTGATCATAAAGACTATGTTCAGGCTTAGTGGTTTTTCATGCGGAGGAATGTGAATGGTTAAGATGGAATTTGTCCCTCACATTCGTAGAGAGACATTACTGGGCCCCTCGATGAGTGAGTCTGAGAAATGTATGACCATACTATAATGGAAAGGTAGTTCCGTTTCTATACTCAGACTACTCAGGGATCGAGAAAGTAACGGTCATGAATAGGAGGATGACGTTCTCCATGCCTCGTCCATGACCAAAATGTCGTGTGACAAAAGGGACGCGATATGGTTGTATGAAAGGTTGCATCGTTCAATGATCCTCATATGTTTTGGGTAGTCGTGATGTCTTGCTAGAGACCGCTTATGGCTTGTGAGTCATTATAGTTAATGGCCCACTGCCAACTTCATATGGGCCTACAGGGTCGCACACAAAATAGCCCAACACGAGTTATGATGTCCAGATTCATTGAATCTAGGATATGTCTAGATTCAATGAATAAATAGGGTGGACGTGTATATATATATATATTCGTATATATATATTATATATAAATATAAGAGATATTAATTGTCAGATTTAATTTATAAGGATAAATTAGATCTATGTAAATTAATTCCGTCATATCTTTATTTTTGAATTAGATAAATAGGTGAATTAAATCTGTGAGACGGATTTAATATAAACCATATTTATTTAATTGTTCTCTTATCTAATTATGCAATATTTGATATTGTATTAATTTCGGAATTAATTTAGGATTAATTTCGAAATTAAAATATCACTCATAATACCTATAGCATCCTATATATTCGATATTAGGGAGCTAGGGTTTGAAGAGTGAGAGTGAAAGCACCAACAGATAAGAGACGGCCTAAGAGAGATAAGAGTGGACGGATTCTCTGAAACCCTAGACGGACATAGACGCTAGCACGTCGTTCGAGGTTGAGGGCTACTCGTGTGGATACCGGTAGAGGAAGCCGACCGGAGTTGTCGACTTCGAACGATAAAGGAGGCGAGCAGAGGCATCCTGAACGGCGGAATCACCAAGCCACTCGGAAACCGAACACCGAAGGTAATACTTCTTACTACCTGACTTAAACGCGATCGGTAGATCCGGGCAAGGGATTGAAAAGTTTTAAAATTTTGTGTTGTTTTCTGCTGCGCGTCGTCTTTCAATTCCCTTCAATAGGATGAATGAAAAGTTATGCATACAATCCCTTTTGCTATGAATTGCTTAGATCTATTTGTCCTTTCCTAACCCCTTGCTTCCTCTTTGGTTTCTTCCCCGTTTTGATTACATCTTCTTCCTCTCCTTGTATTCTCAACATAGTGAAATTATCGACAATGAATCAAGGGTATAGAAACTCATCGTTCTGACATCTAGCACATAACAGAACCAATGGTAATTGAAAAGGGTGGGGCCAAATATGAAGTCACAGTCTCTAATGTTATATCCTAAGTACTCCGGCAAGATTTCATGTTCATGGTTCTCCACGCTCCATCTAAGAGGATTACCAGCTATTGTTTGCATGAACTTGAGTGAAAATATGTGCCTATTGACTCGATTGTAGTTCTCTTTCTCATCTCCCACCAAAGTTCTCACCACCTGATTGAGCTCAAGATATTATTATCTTTTCATTACATTATCCATGATTTTGTGGTATTTTCTAGACCTTTTTAGTGATAATTGTGCTTAATTTAGATTAAGAGTCCTTACTTTAAAATTAGTGTCTTTTTGAGGATAAAATTGTCATAATTGGTTATTAATTGTATTCAATTGATTTCTAGGACAATTGATACTTCAATTTGTTGCTTTTTATTGTAGGACACTAGAGATTGGGGCCAGAATTAAAGAACTCAAGGCACAAGAAGCAAGAAGGATCCTCTGCCATGGTTCGCCGTGGCGAACTTCGTCCGTTAAGAAGCAAGGCTCTCTGCCATGTTTCGCCTTGGCGAACACCTCGTATCAGCAAATCTCAGACCTGACCATTTCGGGAAATGTTGACCTACCCACCCCTAGGAACCGACTCATGCACGTAAATTTCGGGTTAGAAACCCTATTTTGGGTATGTTGAGGTCAGACTCTCATTATTCAGCCACCACCTACGTTTCTATCATCATCTTCTCTCATCTCTCCCTCAGAAACCCTAATCCCCCATTTCCATCTTCTTCACCTTCCATTTTCCTGCATTTCTTCTTCATCCATTTCCATTTCTTCCATATGCTACTGTTATGGCTCAAGAACTCCCTCTGGTTGGAGCTGATTCTAAGGCTATGATGAGCTAAGCTTCTCAACTCTTGAAGATGGTGGAGTAGCATGAGTTCCAAAGCTTCAAAAGGGGAGTTTTAGTTTTAATCTTTAGTTTTTAGCTAGGCATTTATGATTTCCTAGGTTTAGGAGTTGTAAAGTCTTAGTTAGATGCTTTGATTAACTCTGTAATCAGTAGTTACTGATTAGCTTTTGTATTTTGAATTGATTTATGTTGAACTATGAGCTTAAATATATGTAGTTACATATATGCTTAGTGTAACTCTCATTATTCTCTCTTATCTTGCATGGTTGTGTTTGGATTCTGAGTTTATTGTGTGTTACATTAAGCCATTTGCATGATCGTTCCAAATTTACACATTAGGGAAGCTAAACAAAGCTTTCATTAATGAGTTCATTAATGAAAGCTTTGGACTCATTGAGTTAATGAGGTTCTGATTAAGAAAACCTAATGATTTGTGAAACTCCCATATTTAAGTGAACTATGATTGCATCAAAACCATTTTCAAGAGAAATCCCATCATTCATTTCCATTACATCACTACTATCTTAGAAAATCCAAAAAACATAGTAACTTAGATTTGTTTTCATTGCATTCAACTTTGGCACATTTCATTAAATGTTAAAAACCCAGAAACCCCTTTTCATTACTTTGCATAGCATTCAGTTTAACTTAGATAATTAATTTAGGCTCCCAAAAGAGAAACCACCCGAGTTTGCATTATATTGCATTAGCTTGGATTAATTTTTGAGTGAGAACCCCAATGCAAACGATTAAAAAGGCTCTCTTTCACCACCATAGACATGAACTATATCACAAACATAAACTATTAGTCATAATCATAATGACATTGCTACTTCTCTATCTATGTAAACAACTATCTTACCTTGTCGTCCATCTATTTCTTGTCTTGTAGGCAGTAAAGCTCAGCACGAGTCAGGTAGTACCCATACATCTCAACAATGTACCTATACCAAAAGAAACAATCAGCAATTTAACATCTGGATTAATTCCTAAATAGAATCAGTCCCAATTAGAATCTCTATAATGTCTAGAATTATTGTCAATTAGTTGTCCCAATTAGAATCAGTCCCAACACTTACTTGCCACCTTCATCTTCATCACATCTTATTGTCAACATCCGAAATAATTCCTCTTTCTCATCAAGTTGTCTCTTGCCATGGGTCTTTTTCAACTCCTCTAACCAGGGAGATTTGATTGCATGACTTCTCACTCATATTGACCTTCTTACTTCCATTTCCTGCTGTGCTTCCTTGTTCATTTCATCATTTCCCTCCTTATTATTACCTTCCCCTTTATCCTCTGCTACTGCTGTATCACTAGACTTGTCTTTAGTTTGTTCTTCTCCATCATCCTCTGATCCAAGGTTACTTCCTTCTCCTTTCTCTTCATGTTGAGATTGACTCTCTTCTTCAAGGGGAGCACTTTTCTCTTCTTCTTTAACATCTTTTTCTGGTTCACTCCTTTTTCCTTTCTCTTCATGTTGAGATTGACTCTCTTCTTCAGGTGGAGCACTTTTCTCCTCTTCTTTGTCATCTTTTTCTAGTTCACTCCCTTCTCCTTTCTCTTCATGCTAAGATTTACTTTCTTCTTCGAGTAGACCACTTTTTTTCTCTTCCTTATCATGTTTTTCAGGTTTACTCTGTTCTTCCTTATGTATTGAATCTCTTGGGCTTCCTTTACCATCTCTACTAGTTTCTTCATCTTCACTTGAGTTCTCTTCATCATCTTCACTGCTTACTGCTTCCACCACATCTTCCTTGTCACCCTCATTTGTTAACCTCAACTGCAAGGAAGCCAACTCTTCTCCAATTGTCGACACCAACCCTTCAACCATGGTGACCAACCTTTCATAAGTTGTCTTTATTTCCTGCAAAACAATAGTAATTAAAGTAATCTTTACTCCAAATTGTACACAGCACCAAAATCACGTAGACGTTACTTACTTACCGAGTGGGTTAGCTTTATTTCTGTATTAAATGTACTAGATGAAGCCCCACCAATGTTGGTAACACCATGGAGTAAGTCTTTGTCACTACTCTTTTCTAATTTCACTCTTGCCTTCACTTTTTCCTCATCCCAATAGACAATGGCATTCTTATTTTTTGAAGCCTTTTCTTTTCCCAAAGAAAAGTGTTATAAGTAATAAATCTGCATATCAAGTAAATGATAACTTAGCTATGTGCTGACAATCACAACATGCAAAGAGGCCACTGACAACATATACACTAAACACTTACAACCTACATAGCATCCAATCATGACCTATATTTGTGGCATTCACAACATGCACAGAAGCCAATCACAACCCACACTTAATCAAATGACAGCATGTACAACATACACTCACAACCTACCCAGCATCCAATCACAACCTACATATATGGCATTCACAACATGCACAGAAGCCAATCACAACTCACACTTAACCGAATGATAGCATATACAGCATACACTGACAACCTACCCAGTATCCAATCACAACTTATATTTGAGTTATTAACAACATGCACAGAAGCCAATCACAACCCATACTTAACCAAATGATAGCATGCATAGCATATACTCACATCCTACCTAGCATCCAATCACAACAGCCAATTACAACCTATATATAAGTGACTGACAAACCAACAGAGGCTAATGACAATCCACGCATAGGACAGTAACAACCTTCACACCAACCAATCACAACATATATATAACCTAATCACAACCCACACTCAACTGAATAATAGCATGCACGGCATATACTCATAACCTACACAGTAGCCAATCACAACCTACGTTTGTGTCATTAATAGCAGCCAATTACAACCTATACATAAGTGACTGACAAACCAACAGAGGCTAATGACATGTGTAACACCTTACGTTTACGACCTTATATTGTGCCAAGTTAAGACATTTGGAAGTGCAATTTAAGGTTACCGGGTTGAAAGACCTGAATTTGAAAATTTCTTTTCCCGCATTACTATTCACTGTAACCTTAAACTTGGCATAACTTTGGAAAATCATAACTAATTCTAGAAAAATCGAAACAAGGTCGTTTCAAGTCTCACTCGAAGCTCTTAACATCATCTATCAAGGAAAAATGACCTCAGGTTCCACTTTAATCAGAAACTCATCCGTTTTTAATTTCAAAAAGTACTGTTCATTTGGTCATTTTTCTATTTTCCAGGATTTTTGCCTAACTTTGAAAAGGCATAACTTCTTACACAGAGCTCCGATTGTGACGCTTTACCACTCATTTTAAAGGGAAAAATAAGATCTATTTGCATACCAAATTTCAGGGAAAAAGTCAACTATTTGACCAGGGTCTTCGTTGGTCAAAGTTTGGTCAAAACTAGACCATTTTTATCCCCTTTTTCACTAATTCTAACAGCATTTCGTTTTTCACTATAATCATACCATAATCACATGTAAAGCTATTCTATCATTAATATACATTCCAAAAAGGTTATCATATCATGTATTCATGATCATAGTATGCTTACATGGCTTGAAAGAGAAAGGTTCAAAACCGTATAATACATTACATAATTCATAACTTCCTCAAGCCATGATTATTTCCTTTCCCTTCTCCTTGGCAGTAGTGGCACCTAGGATATCATGTTATAGGAGGAATGAGATTTCATAGAAATCCCAGTAGCATTGAACATACAACCATCAAGTCAACATGCATAAGATGTCATGCTACATGCAGTAAAATAACATTTCTAGTCTTTATGCCATGCCATAACCATTCTGTATCCATGTCATCATATCATGGAGCATATAATCATTCTGGTCAAAACTCAATCATGTAAGAGCCAAGGCATACATTGCAAGGAGTTCACATCATCTGTACATAAACATTCTCATGGCACATAAACACACATAGCAGAAACACCAAATGCAGATCAACAAAATAATTGCAATTCACGCTACCTCAATTCCACGCTTAACGTTTCCTCCTTGTTCCCTTGCTGGAGATCCTCCTATGTTTCCAGAAGAATTGCCTATCAACCATACAGTAAGGGTATGGTAAATTCCATATCCAGTATACCATTCTTTCTCAATATAGTGCTACCCTTGTGCCTTTCAATTTATAATTTCTGTATACCTTTCCTAAACCTTTGACCTTGGTTTGACCAAGCCTTAATCCTCAATTAAGGTCTTGGAATTCTTCCTTAATCCATGATTAATCATGCTTTCTTGGTTAATCACTAACCCTTAATCCTTGATCCAATATTTAATTAAGGTCCTCAAGTCACATAGTCATAATCCCTTAAGATTAAGTCACTAATCCCTTTTGGATTAACCATTAATCATTCTCTACTCAACATGATTAATCCTTAATCATTCCTTAATCAACATGATTAACTTTTAATCATTCCTTAATCAACATGATTAACCTTTAATCATTCCTTAATCAACATGATTAATCATTCTCTGATCAATATGATTAAGCTTAATCAATCCTTAAATTATCATAACTAATCACTAATTAATTAGGGTAGCTAACCTTAATCACTTACTAATCCTTAATCAAATAACATGATTAATCTTAGCTATCACTAAACCATAATTAATCAAGGTAATTAATCCTAATCTTCCTCAAATAAATAATCATCTAAAAATAATTAACACTTAGGGAGATAAACATACCTTAGTTAGCTCTTAATCGACGATTAGAGGTGTCTAAGCTTGCTTTCTCTCTTTCTCTCTCTTCTTTCTTCCTTTCTCTCTCCTAGAACTCAAGAACACAAAATTCCTCTCAACAAACCTCTTGGCCGAATTTGTTCATGGAAGGGGGGTATTTATAGGCTTTGATATTTCAAAATGCCAAAAATGCCCTTCGGGAAAAAGATGCGATCTCGGCCGTCCATTTTTTTCTACTTTACACATGGACAAATCTTAGGGCACACACCATAAGAAAGTGAGACATGGATGGACACCTAATCACCATGTGATTTTCATGTGGAAATAAAATATTATTTTATTGTTTTGTCTCTTATTTCCCTTTATGCCCTTGAACAATTTGGAAAATTCCAACTTTGTCCTCCCCCTTTATTTTGGCCGAAATATTGCTCTTAATATTGGAAAAAAAATGACTCATCCAATAATCAGTGCAATCCACTGATTATTTGTGTATTTCCGGTCCGATTTTCCAACAATCCTGTCCAATTTACTGTCACAAAATTTCGATTTCAACACCTCATTAAATTCCCCTCATTCCAAGGGTAATCCATGATTTTTCTCAAGTTTTACCTCCCTCTATAATTTTCTAATTTTATCCTGTCAAAAATCACTATTCTACCGATAATAATTCGGTAATAAATATTCTTTAAGCTAACCTCTGTACATCCAAAGGTGGGAAATAATTTTATAAATTAGGATAATATGTCACATAATTTATCCATATTTTTCCTTGAATTTTTGAGGCCTCTATATATTTTAAATAATGGAAATTGGCTAATTTTCCTTAATTAACCAAAAATTCCAATAATTACAAATAATTCCCTGATAAATTATTTTTAATCTCATATTCATCTTCTAAGCCTCAAACATTATTCTGTACCCTCCTTTCTATTTTTCATGATTTTCTGGGAATTTTCAGGAAATTTGGACATTATTTCCAATACTGCCCTTTCTTAACTGATCTTTTCAAAATGACCGTTATGTCCCTATCCTGATTTTTCCTCATAGCCTGGATCCTCTACCAGTCTACTATACTATTTGGCCTTAGTTAGTCACAAATCATTCATCAATTAGAATAAAATTATCAGGGTGTGACATTTCTTCCCCCCTAAAAATAAATTTCGTCCTCGAAATTTTAACACATACCTTATGTGAAGAGCTCTGGATACTTGCTCCTCATCTCGTCCTCCTTTTCCCACGTGGCCTCTTCTTGATTTAGATCTTTCCAAATCACTTTGACCAAAGGGATTCCTTTGTTCCTCAGCTGCTTGACTTTCCGGTCCACTATGCGTTCTGGTCTTACTTCAAATGTCAGATTGTTCTTTAGCTCAATCTGATCATATTCTAGCACATGTTCTGGATCCGGATTGTACTTCTTCAACTGGGAAACATGGAAGACATTGTGCAACTGACTTAAATTCGGGGGTAAGGCCAGTCGATAGGCTACAGGTCCTACCTTTGAGAGTATTTGGAATGGTCCCACATATTTAGGCGTCAGCTTTCTCGCCTTAATAGATCGTCCTACTCCAGTAGTTGGAGATACCTTCAGGAATACATGGTCCCAACCTCGAACTCTAACGGCTTTCTTCTACTGTCAGCGTAGCTCTTCTGTCTGCTTTGAGCCGTGAGTAACCTCTGTTTGATCTGTTTAATCTGTTCAGAGGTACGATCCACTATATCTGGACCCCAAATTTTTCTCTCTCTGAGTTCTGTCCAACAAAGCGGGGATCTGCACTTTCTTCCGTACAATGCCTCGTATGGTGCCATCTGGATACTGGAATGGTAACTGTTGTTGTACGCGAATTCTGCCAAAGGCAGATATTCATCCCAGTTCCCTTTGAAATCCAAAACGCACGCTCTCAGCATATCTTCTAGTGTCTGTATCGTTCGTTCTGTTTGTCCGTCCGTTTGCGGATGATAAGCTGTACTGAAACTCAGTACCGTGCCCATGGCTTCTTGTACTGCTTTCCAGAATCTCGACATGAATCTTGGATCCCTATCTGACACAATGTATTCTGGAACCCCATGTAATCTTACGATCTCTTTAATGTATAACCTCGCTAACTTCTCTGGCGAATATTTAACATTAATCGCCAAGAAATGGGCCGACTTCGTCAGTCTATCAACTATGACCCATATTGCATCGTATCCTGACGACGTACGAGGTAGTCCTACTATGAAGTCCATAGAGATACTGTCCCATTTCCATTCAGGAATACTAAGGGGTTGTAAAAATCCTGACGGCTTCTGGTGTTCCGTCTTCACTTTCTGGCATGTAAGGCACTTTGTCACATACTCAGTGACATCTCGTTTCATACCAGGCCACCAAAATAATGACTTGATGTCTTGATACATCTTGGTCATTCCTGGATGAATCGTATATTTGCTTTTATGTGCCTCATCTAGAATTCGCTTCTTGAGATCATCTACAGGAGGAACATACGATCTTCCTCTGAATTCTATTACTCCCTCTGTTGAGATCTCAAAATCTTTTGTCTCGTTGCTCAAGACTTTAGCTCGAAGGGTCTTTGCTAAAGGATCCCCTCTTTGAGCTTCTTTAATTTGTCTTATCATATCAACAGTTGTTCTCTGCACTAATGGCTCATTAGCCACATCATCTGCCGTTAACTGCATGTGATAAATAGGACCCCAATCTCTTATATCTTCTAACAGATCACCCTCTTTGATCATGAGGGTGGCTACTTGCACCACTTTTCTGCTCAAGGCATCAGCCACTACATTGGCTTTTCCCGGATGATACTTGATCTGATAGTCATAATCTTTCAACAACTCCATCCATCTCCTCTGTCTCATGTTAAGTTCTTTCTGGTCTTGCAGGTACTTGAGACTCTTGTGATCACAGAACAATTCTATAGTTGCCCCATACAAATAATGCCTCCATATCTTCAAGGCATACACTATCGCTGCAAGCTCCAGGTCATGAGTGGGGTAATTTTCTTCGTGAGGTTTTAATTGGCGCGAGGCGTAGGCAACAACTCTTCCCTGCTGCATCAGTACACATCCCAATCCCTGTTTGCTAGCATCTGTGTACACTACATATGGTAGTGTTGGATCGGGGATAACTAGTACTGGGGTAGAGGTTAGCCTTCGCTTCAGCTCTTGAAAACTTGCCTCACATTTCTCGTCCCACAAGAACTGCTGGTTCTTCCTGGTTAGCTTTGTCAGCGCTTGGGCAATTCTAGAAAAGTCCTGGATAAATCTCCTATAGTAACCTGCCAGCCCTAAGAAACTTCGTATCTCTGTCACTGTCTTAGGCTGCTCCCAGTTCAGTACTGATTCAACTTTACTGGGATCTACGGCCACACCTTCATGGTTAATCACATGGCCTAGGAATTTAACTTCCTTTAACCAAAACTCACATTTACTGAGCTTGGCGTAGAGTTGTTTCTCCTTCAGTGTACTCAGCACAATTCTCAAGTGCTGCTCATGCTCTTCTTGAGTTTTGGAGTACACTAGTATGTCATCAATAAAAACTACTACAAACAGATCTAAGTATGGTCTAAAAATCCGGTTCATGTAGTCCATGAAAATAGCAGGTGCATTCGTCAATCCAAACGGCATCACTAGGAACTCATAGTGTCCGTATCGGGTCCTAAATGCAGTCTTCGAAACATCTTCTGTCTTTATCCTCAGCTGATGATATCCCGATCGTAGATCGATCTTGGAAAACACCGTTGCTCCTGCTAGTTGGTCTAACAGATCATCAATTCGCGGCAGAGGGTATTTATTCTTTATCGTCACCTTGTTTAGCTCTCGATAGTCAATGCATAGCCTTAGACTACCGTCTTTCTTTTTCACAAAGAGTACTGGAGCACCCCAGGGAGATACACTTGGTCTTATAAAACCCTTCTCCAACAGCTCCTCAATTTGTCTCTTTAGCTCAACCATTTCGTTGGGAGCTATTCGATATGGAGCTTTGGATATTGGTTTTGTCCCTGGTACAAGGTCAATCGTGAACTCCACTTCTCGCTCTGGCGGAAGTCCACTGATCTCTGTTGGAAATACCTCTGGGAAGTCTTTCACTATCGGTATCTCTTCGATTCCTTCTTCTACCTCTGCTCGAATTGAGAAGAATACAAAATATCCTTGACATCCGTGCCGTAAGCATCTACTCGCTTCGGCTTCAGTCATAAAATTTAAACTTACTTCTTTTCTAGGGATTTCTTCCTTAGAGGGTAATACTAACGTTTTCTTACCACAATCTAGAAGTATGTTATTGGCAGATAACCAATTCAAACCAATTATCACCTCAATATCACGAAAAGGCATGCATATCAAGTCAATGGCAGTGCAACAATGCTGATAACAGACCACACAATTCAGGCATGCTTTAGAAGTCACAACTTTAGGACTAGTGGGAGTAGAAACAACAATATCATATGGCAAGGTATCAACAGTCAAACCCAATCGCCCAACACAGTCATGTGATATAAAGGAATGGCTAGCACCTGAGTCAAACATGGCATACACAAGGCAATCATTAACAGTGATCATACCTTGGATCATGTCAGGTGACTTACGGGCCTCTTCCTGTGTAAGGGCAAACACCCTGCCTTGGGTCTGCTGTCTCGTCCCTTCTGCCCCTTGTGGACATTCCTTTGAAAAGTGTCCTGGTCTCCCACATCTATAGCACACGTTCTGGCCAAATAAACATGGCCTGTCGCCATGATTCTTGCCACACTTTCACATTCCTTGGCCCTTCGTGTGATATCAAACCCTTCAGGTCGTCTGTTCCCTCTTTTCATCTTTCTGCCAAAGCCAGGCCTCTTCCTCTTCTTATTAACATAAGAGGTTCCTTCTTGATTCGGCCTCGATGGGGGTCTCTCAGCTTTCAAAGCTATTGGCATCATTCCTCGATGATTCTGACTTGCTTCAGTAATACGGCAGACTTCTACTGCCTTGTTAAAACTCTCTATCTGTTGAGGCGCCACGACCTCCCTTAGCGTCGGCTTTAATCCTCTGACCAGCTTCTCCGTATTCCACCGTTCATCATTAAGACGTTTTAGATAAGCAGAATAACGGGACAGCCGAATGTGCTTTGCTAAGTAGTCATCAAAAGTTTCATTATTCCCCTGCTGCAACACTAGGAATTCAGCTTCCATTTTATCCTGTGCTGATCGGGGAAAGTACTTCTGATAGAATCTTTCTTTGAACACCTCCCATGTTATTGGGGTGTTGTTGGCTTGCAGTACCAACTCAGTGTTGTTCCACCACTGATCTGCTTCTTTTTCTAGCTTATAAATTGCCATCTGAGCTTTAATCTCAGATGAACATCCCATTACCCGAAAGATCTTCTCCAGTCGGGTAATCCAATCTTCAGCTATTTGTGGTTCTAATGAACCCTTGAACTCTGGTGGATTATGCTTGCAAAATTTCGTAATCCACTGCTGAATATCTCCTTGGTTTTCAGCCAATCCTGCTTGCTCTTCAGGTACTTGCCGTTGGACTTGTGGGGTTGCTTCAGCTTGCACTTGCTCAGGTTGTCGTAACTGAGCAATCGCTGCTGCTACCGCTGCTACTATAACAGCGTCTCTCTCTTCCTGCTGCCGTAACTGTGCCTCTTGTAGTTGCTGTACGACTCGTTGTTGTTCATCCAGCCTATTCATTACTTGCTGGATAGGATCTCTATGTGGTTCCTCAGGAGTGTTTCTTGCTCCTCTCCGTGTTCTCACCATTTCGCTTGTTCTTTAGTTAACTATGGGAGAATAAAGGAACTCTTTAATCATTTATCATAAAAACATACCCTTCTTATTTATATAACAAACATTTGTACAGCAACACAAGGGTTACACAGAGTTTTTAGCAGTTAGCCTAACTTATATACAGTCCAAAACTATTTACACTATATACATCATTAGTCTAACATTAGCCATGACCAGCTCATGGAAAAGTAGCCCATACAAAGGTCTCTATGGCGTCGACCATCTCCAGGAAAGTACATCTGGGTAGGCGATTGTCTATCTCATTAATTCCTTCATTCCATTTCCATGTCTTGGGGATTACACGATACAGAGCTTAGGATCCAATCATCGTCTCCCAAGGTACGGTCCTCTCTAGTCACCCAATAATAAAGGCTCTTAATGTCATCTAAGAACCTTAAGTATACATCAGCTTCCTGGTGCTCATACGGCTTAATAAAACGGCTTCTAAACTGGAACTCTCGAACTAGCTGAGGAAGGTACTGGAACTCTTTCTTAATTTCAAGTGTAGGGATCTTACTCGGACCTGCTTCATCCTTAGTAGGTATCTTAATAACTGGAGCTATATCATTAGAGGCAACGGTGGCAATGTCTTTCTCTAGAGCCTTCCCCTTGAAACCGAAGTAATCTACCTGGGTAGCTGGGGATTTGGTGCTAAGCTCTCCATACCTTTCAATATCCTCGTACCACCATGTCTCATCGTACCACCATGGATATCGCTCACCGGGCATGACCTTGCTAATGGTCTCTCTGGATTTTCCACTTCCACTACAGACAGCCATTACTTGAGCTTTTCTGTAATCCTAATGACCAAATAAACTCATTAATAGGCACTATCACATGCTTTCCTTAAGATTCAGAGCATACTAAGTCTAAAAATTTGTTCTGAGTGCCAGAACCATTTGCTCTGATACCATAAATGTAACACCTTACGTTTACGACCTTATATTGTGCCAAGTTAAGACATTCGGAAGCGCAATTTAAGGTTACCGGGTTGAAAGACCTGAATTTGAAAATTTCTTTTCCCGCATTACTATTCACTGTAACCTTAAACTTGGCATAACTTTGGAAAATCATAACTAATTCTAGAAAAATCGAAACAAGGTCGTTTCAAGTCTCACTCGAAGCTCTTAACATCATCTATCAAGGAAAAATGACCTCAGGTTCCACTTTAATCAGAAACGCATCCGTTTTTAATTTCGAAAAATACTGTTCATTTGGTCATTTTTCTATTTTCCAGGATTTTTGCCTAACTTTGAAAAGGCATAACTTCTTACACAGAGCTCCGATTGTGACGCTTTACCACTCATTTTAAAGGGAAAAATAAGATCTATTTGCATACCAAATTTCAGGGAAAAAGTCAACTATTTGACCAGGGTCTTCGTTGGTCAAAGTTTGGTCAAAACTAGACCATTTTTATCCCCTTTTTCACTAATTCTAACAGCATTTCGTTTTTCACTATAATCATACCATAATCACATGTAAAGCTATTCTATCATTAATATACATTCCAAAAAGGTTATCATATCATGTATTCATGATCATAGTATGCTTACATGGCTTGAAAGAGAAAGGTTCAAAACCGTATAATACATTACATAATTCATAACTTCCTCAAGCCATGATTATTTCCTTTCCCTTCTCCTTGGCAGTAGTGGCACCTAGGATATCATGTTATAGGAGGAATGAGATTTCATAGAAATCCCAGTAGCATTGAACATACAACCATCAAGTCAACATGCATAAGATGTCATGCTACATGCAGTAAAATAACATTTCTAGTCTTTATGCCATGCCATAACCATTCTGTATCCATGTCATCATATCATGGAGCATATAATCATTCTGGTCAAAACTCAATCATGCAAGAGCCAAGGCATACATTGCAAGGAGTTCACATCATCTGTACATAAACATTCTCATGGCACATAAACACACATAGCAGAAACACCAAATGCAGATCAACAAAATAATTGCAGTTCACGCTACCTCAATTCCACGCTTAACGTTTCCTCCTTGTTCCCTTGCTGGAGATCCTCCTAGGTTTCCAGAAGAATTGCCTATCAACCATACAGTAAGGGTATGGTAAATTCCATATCCAGTATACCATTCTTTCTCAATATAATGCTACCCTTGTGCCTTTCAATTTATAATTTCTGTATACCTTTCCTAAACCTTTGACCTTGGTTTGACCAAGCCTTAATCCTCAATTAAGGTCTTGGAATTCTTCCTTAATCCATGATTAATCATGCTTTCTTGGTTAATCACTAACCCTTAATCCTTGATCCAATATTTAATTAAGGTCCTCAAGTCACATAGTCATAATCCCCTAAGATTAAGTCACTAATCCCTTTTGGATTAACCATTAATCATTCTCTACTCAACATGATTAATCCTTAATCATTCCTTAATCAACATGATTAACCTTTAATCATTCCTTAATCAACATGATTAACCTTTAATCATTCCTTAATCAACATGATTAATCATTCTCTGATCAATATGATTAAGCTTTAATCAATCCTTAAATTATCATAACTAATCACTAATTAATTAGGGTAGCTAACCTTAATCACTTACTAATCCTTAATCAAATAACATGATTAATCTTAGCTATCACTAAACCATAATTAATCAAGGTAATTAATCCTAATCTTCCTCAAATAAATAATCATCTAAAAATAATTAACACTTAGGGAGATAAACATACCTTAATTAGCTCTTAATCGACGATTAGAGGTGTCTAAGCTTGCTTTCTCTCTTTCTCTCTCTTCTTTCTTCCTTTCTCTCTCCTAGAACTCAAGAACACAAAATTCCCTCTCAACAAAACCTCTTGGCCGAATTTGTTCATGGAAGGGGGTATTTATAGGCTTTGATATTTCAAAATGCCAAAAATGCCCTTCGGGAAAAAGATGCGATCTCGGCCGTCCATTTTTTTCTACTTTACACATGGACAAATCTTAGGGCACACACCATAAGAAAGTGACACATGGATGGACACCTAATCACCATGTGATTTTCATGTGGAAATAAAATATTATTTTATTGTTTCTCTTATTTCCCTTTATGCCCTTGAACAATTTGGAAAATTCCAACTTTGTCCTCCCCCTTTATTTTTGGCCGAAATATTGCTCTTAATATTGGAAAAAAATGACTCATCCAATAATCAGTGCAATCCACTGATTATTTGTGTATTTCCGGTCCGATTTTCCAACAATCCTGTCCAATTTACTGTCACAAAATTTCAATTTCAACACCTCATTAAATTCCCCTCATTCCAAGGGTAATCCATGATTTTTCTCAAGTTTTACCTCCCTCTATAATTTTCTAATTTTATCCTGTCAAAAATCACTATTCTACCGATAATAATTCGGTAATAAATATTCTTTAAGCTAACCTCTGTACATCCAAAGGTGGGAAATAATTTTATAAATTAGGATAATATGTCACATAATTTATCCATATTTTTCCTTGAATTTTTGAGGCCTCTATATATTTTCAATAATGGAAATTGGCTAATTTTCCTTAATTAACCAAAAATTCCAATAATTACAAATAATTCCCTGGTAAATTATTTTTAATCTCATATTCATCTTCTAAGCCTCAAACATTATTCTGTACCCTCCTTTCTATTTTTCATGATTTTCTGGGAATTTTCAGGAAATTTGGACATTATTTCCAATACTGCCCTTTCTTAACTGATCTTTTCATAAATGACCGTTATGTCCCTATCCTGATTTTTCCTCATAGTCTGGATCCTCTACCAGTCTACTATACTATTTGGCCTTAGTTAGTCACAAATCATTCATCAATTAGAATAAAATTATCAGGGTGTGACAACATGCACAGTAGCTAACTACAACATATACATAGGCAAGTGACAGACCAACAGAGGCCACTGACAACGTGCACAGCAGGTAATTACAATATATACATCAGCAAGTGACAAACCCACAAAGGCTAATGACAACCCACACACAGCATAATAACAACCTTCACACCAACCAATCACAACATACACATAACCCAATCACAACCCACACTTAACCAAATGACACCATGCACAACATACACTCACAACCTACACAGTAGCCAATCACAACCTATATTTGTGCCATTAACATCAGCCAATTACAACCTATATATAAGTGACTGACAAACCAACAGAGGCCAAAGACATGCACAGCAGCTAACTACAACATATACATGGGCAAGTGACAAACCAACAGAGGCCACTGACAACATTCACATCAGGCAATTACAACATAGACATCAGCAAGTGACAAACTCACAGAGGCTAATGACAACCTACACACAGGACAATAACAACCTTCACATGAGCCAATCAAAACATACACAAAGCATTTGACAACGTCCATAACACCAAATGACAACATATAGAGTAGTCAATGACAACATAGAGAGCCACCAATTACAACATACATAGCACCTATTGATAACAACACATCACACAATGACAATACAACTGACTTCAAAGTAAATAAATCATACCCATACTTACCATTAAAAAGTACAAGCAACCGCTTATAGTTTTTGTCCCATCAGCTTTTCCTTTCTTGAACTATGTAACTGAGTTGAAAAATTCTCTGAAAATGAAGCTGCTCCAATCATGTTGTCCTAAACTATCATTGGTCACCGTCATGACCTTTAATACTTTATCGCTGACCCATACACTAAAGCCAGGACAAAAGAGGACTCCTGATGCATACATAACAAAAAGGAATTCAAACTTTTCATCCTCTTTGCCTTCAATCAATCATCTTCCTATTATTTTGTATGGCACTTTCCCGTAGTCACTCCTTAATTCCTTAAATGTTTCATCTTCATTCTCCACATTCATTTTAATTTCTTCCCCCTTAAATGGTAGGCCTATTAATTGATTAACATATTTGGGCCTTATTTGAATTGAAATTTTCTTACTTACAGGGTCAAACACACAGATTTGATTAACATATCCTTCGCCTGTGATACTTCACTTTGCTGATAGGTTGATGTAATCACAGGTTGTGGGAAATGAAAAAATGAGAATGGTAAAAACAGATTTCCATGCAATTGTTCATACGACGGAGAAGAAATTGAGAGTTGAATAAAGACTCACTCAGAGAGAACCCACGATAAACCCATGATGCCAACCACAAACACAACACAAACTCCCTAGGAACTGGTTTTTCAAACAGGTGACGGTTATCGGAATGAGAAACAGAGCAGGGGCCGAGGGTTTGACGTAGTCAAAGCATTCATACTCAAATTAATTGGGAGGGGGGCAACTCGGTCATTTCATAAATTCAATTATTTGCTCTGAGGTCCCTGGGGACTTAGGAAGAATTCAGGGATTTCCAGGGACCTTATTTAAATTAATTATGTTCTATGGGACCTGTGTGTAATTTTCCCTTCTTTGTACTTTCTGATTATCTGATCTTTGATCTTATGATTTTCATATCCTATATCAATTCCAAGGATCAATATTTCTCATGTTATTCTTTCATAATCACTTGAGAAGAAAAAACTTACACTTTTGCCAAGACATTTTTGCAGGTTATGAAGCATAACGATTATATTATAGGCTCAACCTACTGTGTCGAAAACATTTATTATGAACAACTATTGTAACTACTAAACACATACAATCGATATTCCAATAGCCACTAGCTTGTATCAAATAGAAAACTAAAAGTTTTCAACTATAAAGAGCACGAAGAGTATTAAGTGAAGTATTGAATGAACCAAGCTACCATCTGTGAAAATTAATCCTCGCATTCATTACTTTGATTTCTATGTTCTAGGCTTTAGTGTTTATGATATATACTCTGTGAGAGAATTTGTCATTCCTTTTACTCAAATATGTGAGTGACTCAAGAGTGTGGACTCTTGAGGGAATTGTAACCTTATAGGTAGTAAGGGGGAGTGATTAAGAGTGACTCAATTGCTATACTGAGGCACCAAGAGCCTGTTGAATTTTGAAGTTTAGTGAAAAACTTAGAGGCACTCTGAGAACTGGATGTAAATCAAGTGGTTGAGACTGAACCAGTGTAATCTCCTATGTCATTCTTCATCTGTTCATATTTGGTGAAATCTTTCTAAACTTGTCTCCATAGCTTTATCTGATTATATATTTTATTAAGTTGATTTTTTATATATCACCTAATTCACCCCCTCTTGGGTGAAACTGCCACTAACATTTGGTATCAGAGTAGGTCTCTTTGAAAAGGACTTAACTGTCTGGAGAGAGATCGTAAATGGCAGGATTTAGTGATAGTGTGCTACCCAAAGGATGTTCAACGATGCTTCAACGGAGAAAATTTCGTCTTCTAGAAAATGAGGATGAAAATTTTATTAAAGACACTGAATATGGTCTGTAGAACATGATAGAGCATAGGAACTATATTCCGATGAAGATTGTAAACAATAAACAAGTTCCCAAGAGTCCCAACAAGTTTGATGATGAGAATAAAAGGCTCATTCTGTTGAATGATAAATCAATCAACATGCTAACCTGTGCGTTGAGTTAAAAAGAATATTTCTAGGTTTCAAGTCTAGAAACCACAAAGGAAATGTGAGAAGCATTGGAGATTGCACATAAAGAAATAGCCAGAGTAAAACAGAGTAGAATCAATACTCTTACCACAGAGTTTAAGTTATTCAGGATGAAAGATAGAAAGAGCGTTTGAGATATGGAAGTAAGATTCTCACATCTGATCAATCACCTCACTGCACTCAGTAAAAAATATAGTCAAAAGCATCAAGTGAGGAAAATATTAAGTGGACTCACCAAAGAGTAGAAACTAAGGGTAACAACCATTGAGGAGACAAAAGGAGAGTCAATTGGCTCAGTTATTGAACTATTCAAAAACCTAGCAGAATATGAAAGCAAGCAGAAGTATAAAAAGGAGATAAACAAGAAGAATTACAAAAGCGTTGCTCTTAAGGCTTAAGAGAGTGAAGATGACAATGATGAAGATCTAGAGGAAGAGAAAATGGGCCTCATAATCAAGAGGTTCAAGAAATTCTATAAGAACAGAGCCGGAAGAAGATTTCCATCAAAACAAAAAGCTTCCCGTCTCAAATGGAGACTAAATACCCAATCGTATGCTTTAAGTGAAAGAAGTTAAGACACATCAAAGTGGATTGTCCTCAACTATCTAGGTCAAAGAACAAAGATAAAAGAAAAGGAAAATTCAGAAAGAATAAGGCTTTTGTCACTTCAATCTGGGGAGATAGCTCATCTAAAGAGGGTGATAGTGAAGATGAAGAGACAACCAACATCTGTCTCGTGGCACAAGAAGATAAAGATTTAGAGACTGATGAGGTAATCATTTGTGAATCTTCCTATGATGAATTATAATCTGAATACGATGCTTTACATACCAAATTAGTTAGAATAGCTAAGGAGTTGGTAAGCTCCAAAAAAAAAATCAAGAGTCTGGAAGAACAAGTCAAGTAAAAAGAAATTAGTCCACCAACCTATACAAAGTATGAGCAGAACAAGAAGAAAAATGAGGAGCTCACAAAAACTATAGAGAAGTTCGTAAAAGGCAATGAAATGCTCAAAGTGATACTATGAGCTTAATGGTGCACAATAGATAAATCTGGAATAGGATATGATCCTACTTAGGATAAAAGAAAAGGAAAGAAGAAAATTGATGAACGATCATATCTAATGTTCTTCAGAAATTCTATTTATTCTTCTAATCCATTTGTACTTCGTTCTTATTGCAACCGTAAGGGTCATACAACTTCTTCTTGTCATCACAAGAAGAAAGGAACCTATGGAACATTAAAATGGATGCCCAAAGGTACATATGTACCACAGATATACCAAACTAACCTGAAAGGACCCAAGAAGGTATGAGTTCCTAAAATGTGATCTTTTATGCAGGTATGTCTTAAAGCATCTAGAACAAACAAATGGTACATCAATAGTAGATGCTCCAGAGATATGACTGGTGATACCGATAAATTCTCTATACTCAAACCCAAAAAAGGTGGCAAAGTGAGCTTTAGTGGAAATCAATATGGAAGAATAACTAGAATCAGAGAAGTAGGAAGTGACAAAGGAATAAAAGTTGAAGACGTGTACTATGTTAAAGGTTTATGTCATAACCTGCTCAGTGTCAGTCAGAGTACTAATAAGAACAATTGGGTAATCTTTGATTCAGAAGAATACTTGATCATTAGCAAAGATGACCTGTCTCTCAAAAAGGAAGAATTGAATGTAAAGCTGAGAGCACCAGCACCTGTTATACTATTCAAATTGACTCGAAGCTTTCTGAAAACTGCTTTGTTAGTAAAAATGAAGAAAGTTAGCTTTAGCATAAACATCTTGCTCATGTAAACATGAATCAACTTTCAAAACTAACTAAAAGAGATTTGATTATTGGTTTACCTAAAATTCAGTTTGAACACAATATTATCTGTGATGCTTGTTAGGAGGGTAAACAAACAAAGTCTTCTTTTAAATCAAAAAAGACAGTCTCAACTGAAAGACTACTCTAAATGCTTCATACACTACTACAAAAAATAGAATAATTGGCAGTTATTTTTAGTCATATTTGACAATTAAAAACCATCAAGTATGCCAGCATCATATATTCCTATGAAGAATATTTGACGGTTAATAACCGTCAAATATAATTGATAATATTTGATGGCTCTACAAGTAAAACTGTCAAGTATATGCTATAAACTGGCTGAGAATACATGATGGTTACTCTAAAAACCATCAAGTATTCTAAGAATACTTGACATTTACAATGAGAATTGTCAAATATTTTCATAGTATTTATCAAGGGAATTGAAAGACGCGCAATGGAATAAATTTAAAATTTTCAATCCCTTGTCCGGATCTACCAATTGTGTTTAAGTCAAGTAGTAAGAAGCATTACCTTCGATGTTCGATTTCTTGGTGGCTCGGGGATTCTGCCATTAAGGATGCCTCTGCTCGCCTCCTTTATCATTCAAAGTCGACAACTCAGATCGACTTCCTCTACCGGTATCCACACGAACAGCATTCCAATCACGAACGACGTGCTAGCGCCTTTTGTCCTTCTAGGGTTTATTTTCGAAGAATCTGTCCTCCCTTCTCTATTTTTGGCCGTCTCTTATCTGCAAGTGTTTTCACTCTCACGCACAAAAAACCCTAGCTCCTAATATCAAATATATAGGATGCTATAGGTATTATGAATGATATTTAATTTCAAAATTAATTCCAAAATTAATACAATATCAAATATTGCCTAATCAGATAAGAGAACAATTAAATAAATATGGTTTATATTAAATCCGTCTCACAGATTTAATTCACCTATTTATTTAATTCAAAATAAAGATATGATGGAATTAATTTATATAGATCTAATTTATCTTTATAAATAAATCTAACAATTAATATCTCTTATATTTATATAATATGTGTATATATATACGTCCACCCTATATTATTCATTGAATCTGGACATATCTTAGATTCAATGAATCTGGACATCATAGCTCGTGTTGGGCTATTTTGTGTGCGACCCTGTAGGCCCATATGAAGTTGGTAGTGGGCCATTAACTATAATGACTCACAAGTCGTAAGCGGTCTCTAGCAAGACATCACGACTATCCAAATCATATGAGAATCATTGAACGATGTAACATTTCATACAACCATATCACGTCCCTTTTGTCACACGACATTTTGGTCATGGATGAGGCATAAAGAACGTCATCCTCCTATTCATGACCGTTACTTTCTCTATCCCTGAGTAGTCTGAGTATAGAAACGGAACTACCTTTCCATTATAGTATGGCCATACATTTCTCAGACTCACTCATCGAGGGGCCCAGTAATATCTCTCTACGAATGTGAGGGACAAATTCCATCTTGACCATTCACATTCCTCCGCATGAAAAAAAACACTAAGCCTGAACATAGTCTTTATGATCACTCGATCAAAAGTGACTTTTGACTAGGTCAAAGCTGAGCGTTTCTCATGTAGGAATCCATGATGATCTCAGGTCAAAGGGCACAGTGACATGGTTTGTATATGAGAGAAGCTTATGAATTAACCCATGCAGCTCTCTCATAGCGGGTCGGTCCAACACCTTGTACTCTTAAGTGTGCCTATGACTTTGATTTATATCTCTATATATCTTCAAAGTCATACTGGTCTTATTTCATCTCTGCTCCCACATAGATGACCGACCAGGGACATTTAGGATAAATCATGAGTTATCCAAGGATAGTCATCACAGTAAACATGCAAATAATATGATAACATAATTAAGAATTCATAAATCAACAATGTTTATAACACAATGATTGGCCCCTAGGGCACAATTTCCAACAATTTAATGGTTACTAATAGAACCGTCAAGTATTATTTAATTTACTTGATGGTTTTAACCAATTGTCATCAAGTATTATTATTATTATTCTTTTAAAATACGGGTACTGCTTTTCTAGCAGCCCCTTTGCATTTTAAAATTTCATACAAAGCAATATTTTTTGAAAGACAAAACCATGCCAGCATTCAAACCAATATACAGCAAGTAATAATTCAGTCATATGAATGTAACTATGTATGCACCGGACATACAGAAATTTACATTATATAGATGTTAATAACATAATTAACAAACAAAATGTCATATAATTGCATTGTGTCAAGTTAAAGCAAAATTTTAATTTGGACAAGGAGAAAGACTAAAGCAAAAAACCAATTCCAAAACCAAAATTTGCCAAGTGCCAAAAACTACAACAACTCTTTAATTCAACATATTCCCTATCTATTTTGTGCCCACTAATGATACAAAGCCATTGCCAGCTCTTCTGTCACACCTTGCTATTGGATCCACTTAGAATTTAATTAAAACCATTTTGGACCACATTAGATGGTCTTGGGCTCAATTTTATCACATAAATACTGATTTTCATATTTTTACTATTCATCAAGAAAAATCCAGTTTTCTGGCCCAACTTCAAAAATTCATAACTTAATCTAGAAAAATTGAAATGGGGCGGTTTAAAATTCAAGCATCAATCATCAGTCACAATAATATAGTTCAACATACATAGCCATCTTTGGAACATACATAGCAATCAAGCATGTCAGACTAACCTACTATGGTTAGCTGTAACAATACAACTTCTACGTCAGTGCTACGAAAGTCCAACTAACTACCCAAAATGGGAAATAGTGAAGCTCTCAAGGCTCTAGATCCATTAACTCAACATCAGATCCTAATGTGTGATCCAAACAACAGAACTCATTCTGCCATAAGGGTATGAACGGGAGCATATCCGTCGTCATCAGGATCCAGTCTTCTACATCTAACTCAAGAAAATGTATTCCTTATAAAGATCTCAAGGGCATTAATGAGATCATTGAAGCTAGCACAATCCATGCAGCTACAAATGTCTCTCACGCCATTTTTCCAAAGCCGAGTCTGAGAGAGTACTCTAAGCAATACTAATATCCAGTCCATCATCTCTAGGGTAGCATCTTCCCTAGTCATATAATGGTAATGCTTCAGGATATCCTCCAAATATCTCAGGTACACATAGGCATTCTGATTCTCGTTGGGCTTAATTGACCAGCCCCTCTCCCTAAAATCCCTGGCTAGGTCCTCTTAGGGTTTAATTAAAACCATTTTGGATGGTCTTAAGCTCAATTTTATTAGAAAATGCTGATTTTCAGATTTTTACTGTTCATCAGGAAAAATTGATAACTTAATCCAAAAAAATTGAAATGGGGTGGTTCAAAACTCTATAAAAATTTCTTTGAATGCTCTTTCAAGAAAAAATAATCTTTTGAACCAATACGATTTGAAAAAGTGTCAGGTTTTTGTGAAAGTCACCTATGTCCATTTGGTAAAAACCCATTTTCTAGATTCTGAACCTTAATTTTGAAAAATCATTAAAAATCGTGTAGTTGTCCATTTTTAACATGTTAGCTATCACAATGAAGCTTAGAACATGATCTACAATCATGCCAAATTTTGTGATTAAAAGTGCTCAGAAACTTAATCCAAATGTCACTTAAAATTGGTGGTGTCAATAGGTTTACAACACTACCCAAGCTGAATATTTACATAACCAAGAGTCCATGAATTTTTATGGTTTGATACCATAATTTAACCTTCAATCTGCAGCTTACCCTTGGAAGTTTAAGGCCCTAAAATGTTAGGTTACATATAGGGGATGAGACTTCAATGAAATCCCAGTAGCAAGATCAATCAACCAAAACATCAACATGCATCAATTATAAGCATTTCAACCTATTGCTATTAATAGGGAACTACTTTACCTCATACATGTAGCACTCTAACATGCAATAGTCAAGGCACATAAAGCAAGGAGTATAGCTACACAATCATCATCATGATCATTTAGCTCAACCACATAATAGCACATGAAATTGCATAGCAATCAATGCAATACTCAACATTAAGGTTAATTAAATCTCACTACCTTGATCCAATGTCCTTTGATTTTCTTGTTCTTCTTTCTTGCTTCCACAAATGCCAAAATCTAGCATGGCAATCCATAAAAAGGGCAGCAAGAATCATCAACCATTTCACATAAAAGTCAACAACATAACTGAAGGACAACATTTGTCCCTTAAAGCTTCCACCTTTGTTCTTTAAATTTTAGAGTTTGGTTTCCCTAAACCCTAAAAATTCTCTCTTGACTCATTCCTACATGATTTTCATTTAGATTTCAAATTTATTCTTGGATTTAAGAAACTAAAACTCCCTCTTCTAGTTTCAGCTTGGCCAAACCATATAGTTCATTTTCTAAAAATTACAACTTTGGCTTTAATGCTTCCAAATTTTGTTATTTAGGTTTATCCTATACCATTTTCCATTTTGAACACAATGGAAGCATTAAAACATTAAAACAACTTATCCTAGGGTCCATTTATTATCTTGGCCGAACTGAACCTCAAGAGAAACATCAAAGAAAACACTTCAAAACAACCTACAACCACTTGTAACCACGAGGATCTATCATACTTTGAAGTGTTCTAACATGTTGGACCATCAAAAAAATTTCCCTTACCATATATATATTTTAGCCAGCTCCATTAACAAGGAAAAATCAAATATTCCAATCATACAAGGCAAGAAAACAAGACAAGGAACCATTTGAAACCAAAAACTAACCTTGATTCTCACTTGTATGCTTAAAGTTGATGCATTTCTCCTTGGTTTCTCCTTGAAGTTCTTACTTTTCCCTCTTGGTTCCTCTTGGCCGAAACACTAATCTGATTCAGGGGAGGAGTGCTCCTTTAATGAACCAAAAATATCCCAACCACTATCATAAATGCAAAGCCAAGTGTTATTACCCCTTTTATTCTTACATTCTCTTTCATAACTAACTAAATCCAAATGAAATTAATTACCAAAAGTCAAAATCCTCTCCATTTGAGGAGTGACACTTGGAAAATTCAAATCTTCTCTATTAGGGGCTTGAGACATGGCCAAATATGAGCCATTTGAATTGTAAGACTCTAGTCTTGCTTTATCAGTACACTTTGACTCTGGGTTTAATTTCTTTTCTATAATTACAGTACTCTCGCCTCTGCAATTATTTTCTGTCAGATCTATAATTTATTCTCCTCATTTTTATCTTCCCAAATTGCCCTCTTTGTCTGAAAATTGAATTTCAAATAATTAAATAAAAAGGAGAACTAATTTCCTTCTCTTTATTGATTTTTCCACTTTTTTGAATAATTAGGGAAAATCTTGGATACTTGAGGGTCTTCTTTTAATTCCATAATCTCTTATAATTCCTTCGGGTATCATAGGAATTTTCTTAGAATTTTTAATCCTCCTTAAAATATATATTTGGAATTTTCCAAATAAAAGCCCTTAAATTAGGCTAAATTACCCTTAAATTCCTTTATAATTTCTCGAAGGGTAATTAGGTCACGAAACCAATTTTACAACCTATATAATTCTCAAAGGATATTATCCTTATTTTTTCTTAATTTTCCAAGACTTGAAAATATTTTTTCATAATTATTTTTTATCAATTTTCCTTAATTAGTCAAACTTCCATAAATGGCTTGGAAAACCATAATAATCATTTTCCACCAAAATTCTTCTATTTCTCCTTGTCATTTTTGACCCTTAATTATTTAGGAATATTCCTTATTCCTAATCACCCTATTGCCGGATGTGACATTTCTTCCCGCCTAAATAAATTTTGTCCTTGAAATTTAAGAATATCTTATTGGAAAAGTTTAGGATGCTTTTCCTTTATCTCAATTTCCATCTCCTATGTAACTTCTTCTAATGTAAGACCTTTCTAGACAACCTCAACTAGTAGAAACTACTTGTTTCTTAGCTGCTTGACCTTTTGATCCATGATTCGCTTTGGTCTGGTCTCAAAAGACAAGTTGTCTTGAAGCACAA
Organism: Neltuma alba; assembly: GCF_004799145.2. Lineage (NCBI taxonomy): Eukaryota > Viridiplantae > Streptophyta > Magnoliopsida > Fabales > Fabaceae > Neltuma > Neltuma alba. The sequence continues at coordinate 42,583 of NW_021635183.1, forward strand.
TGTCATCACAGCATATGATATGTGTCAAGTCTGGATGGTATTCCTGTAATTGGGGGTCATGGAAGACATCATGAATCCGACTTAAATTCAGGGGAAGGGCCAACTTGTGAGCTATTGGTCTGGCTTTGGTCAAAATCTGAAATGGTTCAACATACTTTGGACTTAGCTTCTTAGTCTTCAAGGATTGACCAACTTCTATTGTCGGTTACACTTTGATCACTAACCTCAAACTCTTACGGTCTCCTTTAGTGTCTAAGTAGCTCTTCTGTCTACTTTGAGCCATTAGAAGTCTTTGCTGAATAACTTTAATCTACTAGGAAGTCTGATCCACTATATTAGGACCATACTTACTTCTTTTATTGAGCTCTATCCAGCACAAGGGAGATCTATACTTCCTCCCAAAGAGTGCTTCGTATGGTGCTATTCAGATACTTGCATGGAAATTGTCATCTTAAGTGAATTCAGCTAAGGGTAAGTATGTATCTGAGTTACCGTCGAAATCAAGTGCATAAGCATGTAGCATATCTTCTAACATCTATATCGTTTTTTGTCTCTGCCCATTCATCTTAGGATGGTAGGTTGTATTAAATCTGAGAGTAGTATCCATTTCTTTCTATAAGGACTTCCAAACTTCAAGTAAATCTCGGGTCGTAGCCTGAAACCATACTGCTTAGGATGCTTGATAGCCTAACAGCTTCCTTAACTTTCATCTTCTATTATCTACTAGACTTTGTGCATTCTTGCCAACATGGCTAACATTTCTGGCTTTCGCACCCTCTTGCATTACTTCCCAGGGTCACCCTTCCTTGGGCTACTCTTGCCTGACATGCTTAATGTCACACCTTACTTATATAATACCTTAGCATTCATTTAGAACCATTTCAGACCACTTTGGATGGTCTTAAGCTTAAAAATTTCAATTTGGACGTTAATTTTCGGAAAATTACTGTTCACTGTCCAGTTTTCAGATTACAAGTCCAACTTTGAAAAATCATAACTAATTCCAAAAAAATCGTATGGAGGTGTTCCAAAATTCTACAGAAAGATCTTTCAATGATCTCTAAGGGAAAAATATTCAACTGAACTCATCCTCACTGAAAACGTACAGTTTATTGGATTAAGATTACTATTCGTTTGGTAAAATCTGGACTTTCCAGATTCTGCGCTTTAACCTTGAAAATTCATATCTCTTCGTATACACATCCAAATGAGGTGGTTTACCACTCATTTTGAAGCTTGGGATGTGCACTATAAGTGTACCAAATTCCGTAGCTTAACTCATTCATATGATAGGTCGAACTGAAGCTTGAAATTAACTGCTTCAGGACCTACGTTTTATCCCTTAATATCTCTTTACTTTAATTCTTTTTATTTCTTTGGCATACCTAACATGGGCTTACTTTTTTCCATTCATGCTCATATACTTTCATTCATGCCATAAACATCCTAAGCACATACATTGAATTGATGGCATTCATAACATAACTTACAACATAGGAGAATTATACATTGAATAATAACATCAATCAATAGCATTAATAATTCTCCACTTCTTCTCCTTGCTTCTCATGCCCTTAGTGCCCATCATTGATTTGACCTAAATGGTTGGTTAGGGAGGGGGTGAGATTCGGGGGAATCTCAGTAGCAAACATTACCACATACATGCACAAGATGGATGCTAGTGTATGGTATGTAGTTTTTCATAAATTTAAGTTAACTAGTGACATGCCATCATGCTTTATGCTTGGTATAAAAATGCATGGCCATGGGAACATATTAAAAACAGCATTTCCAGCAACAATCATCATGTCACAACATCATTCAAACAACAAATACAAACCAACACATAAGCATACCATGTCAAGCACATAAAGGGTAAGTTCACTACCTTGCACCTCAAGCTTTCCTCTTACTTTTCCTTTGACTCCCTTGACTTTCCAACCATGTGGGCATTCGGTCAACATCACTAAACATCCTCTTGGATGTTTCAAAGGTCCTAAACATAACCATAATGATGACACAATCCATTAGGACCATTAGATTACATAAAGTTCAAGACTAGCTTTCTTGAACCTCAACCCCTTTCTCTTAGTCTTAGGGTTTTCTTTCTAACTTTTCTAATATAAATCTTATCATTTTACATCCTTATGATCTATTTCCTATCAATTAGGACCACTTTAGATGGCTTAGATTCAAGAATATCAAATCTGGAAATTTTGGTTCGCGGGTACTGTTCACGCAGAATCTCCAGAATTTTTGCTCAACTTTGAAAATTCATAATTAAATCTAGAAAACTCCAAATTGAGTGCTTCCAAGTCTCACTGAAATCTAATTAAGTTAAATTTAAAGGAAAAATAGTTTCAGGAACCAATTCTACGCCAAACAGTACCAGAATTGTACGGAACTCGACAATCTCCCAAAAGTTAACACTGTTTCCAGATTTCAAACCCTAACTTTGAAAAATCACCATAAATCGTACACATATCCAAATGAAGTGTTCTACCCATGGATTTAAAGCTCACAGAGTGTACTTTAAGCATACCAAATTTCAGAACCAGATATGAACAGTAACTAATTCGAAAAGCCATCAAATCAGCACGTAATTCTTCCAATTTTCACATAGATCCACTTGGATCTACCATACTTTGAGGTGTTCTAGCAAGATCTAACAACCAAACTCCCTTCCCCACTCATCAACCATTTCGACCAGCCATCAAAAGGGAGAGAAGACATATTTTCAACCATAAAAGAGAAAGAAACCAAGGCAAGAACACATCTAGAGCCAAGAACTCACCTTGAACCTTGATTGTATGACCAAAGTTGATGCCTTTCTCTTGGTTTTCCCTCAAAACTCTCTCTTTTTCCCTCTCTTCATGCCTTGCACGAAATTCCCATCTGATTTAGGGGAGAGATGAGCTCATTAATGTGTACAAAATATCCCACCAACCATCATTAATGTTATGCCAAGTGTCATTAGCCTACTTAATCTTAATCCTCTCTCTTAATTAACTTAAATCATAATGTAATTAAATTCCAAAGTCAAGATCCTCTCCATTGGTAGCTTGACACTTGGAAAGCTTTAATTACCATCCATTAAAGGCTTGACAAGTGGCGACTTGTGGCCCAAGTAAAGTGCAAGACTCTGATTAATACTTTATCGGTGCACTTTTACTCCGGGTTTAACTTCTTTTCTCTAATTACAGTGCTCTGGCCTCTGTAATTATTTTCTGTTAGATCCATAAATTCTCTTTAATTTTAGAGAGTATCTATGAATTTTCTTAGCCCATAACACTTCCTTTAAGCCTTACATAAAATTCATTTACTAAAATACCCTTTTATCGGCAAAACCGGCTCTTTAATTTCTTAAAGCCACTCCACTGGCCTTTTGGTTGCGGGACTAATTTTATAAATTAGTACAACCTTTCACCCTTTAACCTCATTTTTGTATACACTTTTGAGGTCTCTTGCTATTTCAAATAATTACCTCAAACGGTATACTTTTTACTGGTCACAACCTCATAAATTCCATTTAAGCTGTCTCAGGGGTATTTTCATCTTTTCTCTTCATAGAAGAGTCTTAGAATATTATTTCCCATTTTTTGGGATTTTCTTGGAATTTTCTGTACACTCTTCCATTTTTGCCCTTGCTGGTCATAACTTTTTGAATTTACGGTTTTACCCCTGCTTAAGCCTAACCTCATAGAACCATCTCTTTGAGGTTTCTAACTTACCCATTGGCCTGTATCTAGCCTCTTTTCTCTTTTTGGGCCTTCGAGACTTTACTGGAGCCTCTAACCTTAATTATACTCGAGCCCCTGAAAACTTTTACTTTGCAGTTTAGTCCCTGAAACTGCTTTAACTTCCTTTCTCATCTTTGGGACTTCTGCTCACAGGGGTCTGGTAACCTATTTAATTTAGGCTATTTTTGGAACTTCTAGGCCTAAAAGTCTGGATGTTACAATTCTCCCCCTCTCAAAAAAATTTCGTCCTCGAAATTTCGGGTCAAACTCTTTTCTTACCCTTAATGAGAGGTTACCTGAGGGGAGTATCCCTACTTATACTTAACTCTGACCTTTTCAACTTTTCATTATACCTCATTTCCGAGTTTCCACCCTGGGCTTCATACTTACATAACTCGTCGTTCTAAACTTTTCTGTCATTCATATGAGCATGGCCCTTGCTTTTAAGCATTTGGTCACCACTACTCACATTCTTCTGATACTTTAGGCTCATTCTTTCATTATAATACCACGACAGTATACCTGTCTTCTTGGTATTTTACTATACCATGGCATTTTGGGTTCTCTTAATACAGCCTTTATCTATTCTTTGCTGTATACCCTGCCATTCCTCTTTACTTTAAGGGCATATCTCCTTTCTTTCCTTCATTGACTAGAACAGAATTGAGCCTAGTCTAAACGACAATAGACATATCTGGAACAAGTCAAGGGTACTCTCTCTATATTAGTCCACCGCTGAAGGAGATTTCAATATTTTAAACTCATCTCTAGTCATCGTCTTCCCAAAGAGGTACTGTACTCTTACCCTTATGGCTCAGCTACTTTCTCTTAGGCTTGGTCTACTATGACCTTGGGAGCTACTGCGCTCTACCGTAAGCCTCTTCAGGATCCACTATGACCCTGGAATACTATCATCCATCTAAGCCATCTTAGGATCTCTAGGAGACTCTAGACCATAGAGTTGAGTAATAAAATAAGTCACCTCCACTCAGCTAGTAACTTGACTGATTATTCCCCAAGACTGCTCACAGATATCAGTATTGTCTTCTTAGGCTTACTCAATCCTTTTTGTCAACTCTTGGAATTCTTAGCCTTTCCATATTTCTTTAGCCCTTAGTTTTAGCTTCCTTAAGTCACTTTCCTTTCTTTGTGCCTTTCGAATCCCTAGGCACTGGCTCATCTCTAGAGCCTATTAACTTGCTATTATATCAATGCCAGCCTACCTTGTCTTAGGACTCTGTAGTCTTTGTTGTCTCTTAATAGTTTGGACAGCATCAGGAGAGGACTTATATCATCACATTCTCATTATCCTTTAGTATTCCGTAGTACCCTACTAAGCTCGAGGAGCATCTGTTTGCATATCACACTTCTGTTGTCTTAACTAGTTTCACTCTCTCTCTCTGGGGTAAGGTCCTCCTGTGCCTTATCTCGGCTACTTCTGCTTTTCCTGTGGGAGGACAGATTGCTTTAACTGGAGCATCGTCAACTCAACCACTTGCTTTCTGTTTCATTCCTTCAGAGGATAGCTTACTCTTACTAGAGCAGCGTCACTCTGATCCGGAGAACCACTTCCCAATCTTAGAGAGGTACTTCATGGTCAAGACTTTCCTCATATGCAATCTCGGCCAGGGTACATTCCTCGAATACCATATCTCTATCAAAGAGAGCCTCTCCACTGGATTACTCAATCTTATAAGCAGTGGCATCTATCTATAGGAATCTCATTTCTTAGATTCCTTAATGGCCTAATTGCCATGGTTGCATGCTCTTGGATACCTTAAGGACATAAAAGAATATTGTTTTAGTCCCTGACATTATCATATATCTAAGCATCATTGAGCTCTAGGTATCACAAGGAACTTACTTATCTCTCTTTGTTTATCAGTTCCCAATGCAACCATCCACTATCATGTTCTTATTCATTTCCTTTCATCTCTATCCTCAAGAGGGATCTTGCCTCACTTTACTCTTTCTGACTTTCTTTACCTCTTGACCAATTATTCTTCTAGTCAGGTATTGATCACCATATTCTCATCACATCACATCAAATAGTAAATGTTTAATCATCTTGCTGTGCGGTATCTAGGTCTGGCACCAATGTCATCATTGACCTTTTATTCGTTGTCATATAATCTCTGTCCCTCTTGGTTCACTATCCCTTAGGAATTTGCACCTCTATTCAGGGATTTGAACAAGCTTTAAACATCTCATTCTGTTACCATGCCTCTATCAGGTCATATCGATTACTTAAGGTACAGGTTGATATTCAGTTCCCTTACTAGGGCATTGACTTATACCTCTGACTGGCTTATTGTATCCTTAACCATTTGTTTCTATGGTCAAATGCTAATCATAAAGTGACCATACTACACAGCAGGCATTAATCATTAAAACATCTCTGCTGTGTGACCTTCCAGTCAGGCACCTTTAACTAATTACCCGAGGCTTAGGTTGTCACCCTGCTTCCCTATTAGGGTCTAGACTCCTATTCTTTATTGGCTTACCATACTCTTAGCCATTACCCTCTAGAGACGTCTTTCAACTTTGACTCATTCCCTGGTCAAGCTCTCTTAGCCCAACCATTCCTCTCCTGAGGGGGAGTCTCTTAGCAGTGACTACCTATCTCTCAGGTTACTCTTTGTCATTCCTTACTTCTCTTCTATATCTATTTCCCTTGAAGAAAACACCTCACTATCATAATCTCAATTGGACCAATCCTAGTCACCCGTTACTTTTCTAATTAGGTTTTCTCTCATACCGGGCTTTGCTTGAACCAATACTCTGCTTATACCTTAGTCAGGACTTCTGCCTGAACTTCCCAACTGCTACCTATCATTAGGTTACTTTTGCCTAAGCACACTTAACTAAATAGTGTTGATAGGCTCAAACCCTAGTACCTTGCTATCTTAGGCCTTTCTTATTCTACCTTTAGTCAGGTCTGTTCAGCTTACATTCTTATCTCTCTCCTTATCTTAAGGATTTACCTGTCAATACTCAGTCTGTCTCTGTGTCACAAGGGTTCTTCCTGTATTTAGAGCTAGCCTGAGTGTCTCTTTTTCAGGTCTTATGGCTCTAACTCCTCTAACTTTGGCTTTCCTCTATTAATCGGAAGGAAATTGAATCCAGCTTAATTAATGATAAGGTTATCTGGAAGGAAATCATGGGTACTCTCTCAGTACTGGTTTACAACTGAAGGAGGTTTCCACATCCTCAACTTGTCCCTGGTCTTCATCTTCCCAAATAGGTACCAATCTCTAGGAGACTTAGACCATAGGACTAAGTGAAGTCATCTCCACTCAATTGGTCACCATACTAATAATTCCCCAAAACTGTTCCAAGAACCAATACCATTTTCTTAAGCCTCTTGTCAATTCCCTAGGCTACCTATTCGTCTCTTTAGGTGCCTAAGCCAATCTGTCTTAGGAGTTCTCTTACTCCTCCAGCTGCTCTTACCGTCTCTTACTACTTTAGAACGGTACAGAGAGAGGACTTATGCAACTTCTCTTTCTTCTGCTTTACCTTTCAGTACGAGCATACTCTAACATGCATTTCTGGCATTTTAATGCAAGGAGTGTAAGCTCTTACTGATTGCTATGTCCGTAGCATGCCGACTGGACATCTTATCCCTACAAGAGGGAGCCTCTTTCTCTGTTCGCAGCTGCTTCTGGAAGTTATAGGGAGAGGACTTTTGAGGTTCTTTTTCTTTCTGCTTACTCTAGTACTCTGCTAAGCTCAGGTACATCTAAGCCTAGCTTTATTCTTGGCTAGTCGTGCTTCCATTAGGTAAGGTCAACTCCACTTGCCTTGCCTCGGCTGCTTCCCTTTCCCTGATCGGATAGGGCATTTTGCTCCATCTAGAGCAGTGTCAATTCTGACTTGGAGGACCAATTCCTATTTTCTCTAGGAAGATTCCTGGCCAAGAACTTATCCCTTGGAAAGGGTGCCTCTCAACCTAACCCCACGTGACTGAGTATCTCTTAACATCATCGGGAACATGCCAATCTCATAATGCTAGTTCCCCGCATGGCTATCTGTCTCATTCTCACTCTTTCTCTTCTTTTTAATCCCTAAGAATTCCACTAGGGTTATCTACCTTGACTTCACTATCTCCATGTTCCTATTTATCTATTCAGGAACTTGAGATAGCTACTCTATCATAGTGCCCCATCTCTAACGAGGCTTTAAGAGCTTGCCCAGCTTAGGTGGCCACTACACCCTCTTAGCGGTGTACAGACTCAACCCCTAACTATCTTGTTCAACTCATCATTACTCTTCCTCTTGAGGGGGAATCTGATAGCTTTTAAATAGTGGCTACAACCCTCTCTCTGAGCTCTATCAGTCTTACTCTCAGGGACCTCATAGTCCATCAAGTCGTGCCAAGATACCACTCAGCATCTGAGAGTCACTATCTCTATTCGTCATGACCAGAATTCTTATTCGCCACCACTTCTTTGGTTCATCATGACAAACATACTTTCTCTTACTTCTGCTAGTTTTACTTAGCTTTGTTTATCTTAACCTTAACTGCTGCCTGAAGGACTTCCATGTCCTAGCCTCACTGTAATCCCCAACTAAGTCAACTACTTCCTTTCAAGCAATAAAGGAAGGGTCTGGCTCACAACTCTGGGCCATTAGCACTTTTGCTTTCCCTTATCCTCAGGGATTACCAGTGGCAGAAATTAATCTTTAGCTCTTCTGACCTTTTTATATCTATTTAGGAATCAAAGATAACTACTTTGATCGTGCTGCCTTAACCTTGTATCAAGGCTACAGTAATTGTATCTAACTTAGGTTGCCACTTAACCCTTTTTCTTCTAGGGTTTAGACTCATACCTCTATTTGACTTATAAGCCATTATCCCCTTTTCTTTAGAGGGAAGTCTCTTTATCTTTACACAGTGGCTACCTTCCTCTGCGTATAACTCCTTATCATTATTTTATCTGTACCTTTCTAACAGAGGACCCCAACTTCATTTAAAGATCCTTATTACTTATTTTCCCTAGAGCATTCACCTCCAATCCATAACCTTAGTTGGACCTTAGCTAGTATTCCACTACTAGCTCTAACCTGAACTGGGCTTTTCTAAATTCTTGCAGATAGTTCTCTTCTTCCTATGCCAGAACCTCTGCTCTGATACCAAAAAATGTCACACCTTACTTATATAATACCTTAGCATTCATTTAGAACCATTCCAGACCACTTTGGATGGTCTTAAGCTTAAAAATTTCAATTTGGACGTTAATTTTCGGAAAATTACTGTTCACTGTCCAGTTTTCAGATTACAGGTCCAACTTTGAAAAATCATAACTAATTCTAGAAAAATCGTATGGAGGTGTTCCAAAATTCTACGAAAGCTCTTTCAATGCTCTTTAAGGGAAAAATATTCAACTGAACTCATCCTCACTGAAAACGTACAGTTTATTGGATTAAAATTACTATTCATTTGGTAAAATCTGGACTTTCCAGATTCTGCGCCTTAACTTGAAAATTCATATCTCTTGTATACACATCCAAATGAGGTGATTTACCACTCATTTTAAAGCTTGGGATGTGCACTATAAGTGTACCAAATTCCGTAGCTTAACTCATTCATATGATAGGTCGAACTGAAGCTTGAAATTAACTGCTTCAGGACCTACGTTTTATCCCTTAATATCTCTTTACTTTAATTCTTTTTATTTCTTTGGCATACCTAACATGGGCTTACTTTTTCCCATTCATGCTCATATACTTTCATTCATGCCATAAACATCCTAAGCACATACATTGAATTGATGGCATTCATAACATAACTTACAACATAGGAGAATTATACATTGAATAATAACATCAATCATTAGCATTAATAATTCTCCACTTCTTCTCCTTGCTTCTCATGCCCTTAGTGCCCATCATTGATTTGACCTAAATGGTTGGTTAGGGAGGGGGTGAGATTCGGGGGAATCTCAGTAGCAAACATTACCACATACATGCACAAGATGGATGCTAGTGTATGGTATGTAGTTTTTCATAAATTTAAGTTAACTAGTGACATGCCATCATGCTTTATGCTTGGTATAAAAATGCATGGCCATGGGAACATATTAAAAACAGCATTTCCAGCAACAATCATCATGTCACAACATCATTCAAACAACAAATACAAACCAACACATAAGCATACCATGTCAAGCACATAAAGGGTAAGTTCACTACCTTGCACCTCAAGCTTTCCTCTTACTTTTCCTTTGACTCCCTTGACTTTCCAACCATGTGGGCATTCGGTCAACATCACTAAACATCCTCTTGGATGTTTCAAAGGTCCTAAACATAACCATAATGATGACACAATCCATTAGGACCATTAGATTACATAAAGTTCAAGACTAGCTTTCTTGAACCTCAACCCCTTTCTCTTAGTCTTAGGGTTTTCTTTCTAACTTTTCTAATATAAATCTTATCATTTTACATCCTTATGATCTATTTCCTATCAATTAGGACCACTTTAGATGGCTTTAGATTCAAGAATATCAAATCTGGAAATTTTGGTTCGCGGGTACTGTTCACGCAGAATCTCCAGAATTTTTGCTCAACTTTGAAAATTCATAATTAAATCTAGAAAACTCCAAATTGAGTGCTTCCAAGTCTCACTGAAATCTAATTAAGTTAAATTTAAAGGAAAAATAGTTTCAGGAACCAATTCTACGCCAAACAGTACCAGAATTGTACGGAACTCGACAATCTCCCAAAAGTTAACACTGTTTCCAGATTTCAAACCCTAACTTTGAAAAATCACCATAAATCGTACACATATCCAAATGAAGTGTTCTACCCATGGATTTAAAGCTCACAGAGTGTACTTTAAGCATACCAAATTTTAGAACCAGATATGAACAGTAACTAATTCGAAAAAGCCATCAAATCAGCACGTAATTCTTCCAATTTTCACATAGATCCACTTGGATCTACCATACTTTGAGGTGTTCTAGCAAGATCTAACAACCAAACTCCCTTCCCCACTCATCAACCATTTCGACCAGCCATCAAAAGGGAGAGAAGACATATTTTCAACCATAAAAGAGAAAGAAACCAAGGCAAGAACACATCTAGAGCCAAGAACTCACCTTGAACCTTGATTGTATGACCAAAGTTGATGCCTTTCTCTTGGTTTTCCCTCAAAACTCTCTCTTTTTCCCTCTCTTCATGCCTTGCACGAAATTCCCATCTGATTTAGGGGAGAGATGAGCTCATTAATGTGTACAAAATATCCCACCAACCATCATTAATGTTATGCCAAGTGTCATTAGCCTACTTAATCTTAATCCTCTCTCTTAATTAACTTAAATCATAATGTAATTAAATTCCAAAGTCAAGATCCTCTCCATTGGTAGCTTGACACTTGGAAAGCTTTAATTACCATCCATTAAAGGCTTGACAAGTGGCGACTTGTGGCCCAAGTAAAGTGCAAGACTCTGATTAATACTTTATCGGTGCACTTTTACTCCGGGTTTAACTTCTTTTCTCTAATTACAGTGCTCTGGCCTCTGTAATTATTTTCTGTTAGATCCATAAATTCTCTTTAATTTTAGAGAGTATCTATGAATTTTCTTAGCCCATAACACTTCCTTTAAGCCTTGCATAAAATTCATTTACTAAAATACCCTTTTATCGGCAAAACCGGCTCTTTAATTTCTTAAAGCCACTCCACTGGCCTTTTGGTTGCGGGACTAATTTTATAAATTAGTACAACCTTTCACCCTTTAACCTCATTTTTGTATACACTTTTGAGGTCTCTTGCTATTTCAAATAATTACCTCAAACGGTATACTTTTTACCGGTCACAACCTCATAAATTCCATTTAAGCTGCCTCAGGGGTATTTTCATCTTTTCTCTTCATAGAAGAGTCTTAGAATATTATTTCCCATTTTTGGAACTTCTAGGCCTAAAAGTCTGGATGTTACACTTAACTAAATAGTACTGACGGGTTACTGAGGCATTGATTCTGATAGGCTCAACCCTGGTACTTTACTGTCTTAGACCCTTTCTTGATCTATCTTTAGTTAGGTCTTTTAGCTTACCTTCTGGTCTCTCGCCTCATCTTAAGGATATGCCCGTTAATACTCAGTCTGTCTCTGTATCACATAGGTTTTCCTGTATCTAGAAATGGCCTAAATGTCTCTTTTTCAGGTCTTACGGCTCCAATTCTTCTAACTTTGGCTTTCTGCTATTAATCAGAAGGAAATTAAGCCCAGCCTAATTAATGATAAGGTTATCTAGAAGCAAGTCATAGGTACTCTCTCGGTACTGGTTTACAACTGAAGGAGGTTTCTATATCTCTAACTCATCCTTGGTTTTCATCTTCCCAAGTGGTACATACTCTTAAGATCTCTGGGAGACTTTTGACCATAGAACTAAGTAAAGTCACTTCCTCTTAGTTGGTCACCTAACTAATAATTCCTCAAAACTGTTCCAAGAACAAATACCATTCTCTTAGGACTCATGTCAATTTCCCAAGCCACCTATTTGTCTCTTTAGGTGCCTAAGCCAATCTACCTTAGGAGTTCTCTTATTTCTCTAACTGCTCTTACTGTCTCTTACTATTTTAGAATGGTACAGAGAGAGGCTTATGCAACTTCTTTCCCTACTTCCTTTTTCAGTAGGAGCATACTCTAACATGCATAATTCTTGGCATTCCAATACAAGGAGTGCAAGCTCTTACTGGTTGCTATGTCTGTAGCGTGCCAACCAGACATCTTATCCCTAAAGAGGGAGCCTCTCTTTCTATTCGTAGCTGCTTCTGAGAGTCATAGGGAGAGGGCTTATGAGGTTCTTCTTCTATCTGCTTGCTCTAGTACTCCGCTGAGCTTAGGTACATCTAAGCCTAGCTTTGTTCTTGGCTAGTCATGCTTCCATTGGGTAAGGTCAACTCCGCTTGCCTTGCCTCGACTGCTTCCCTTTCCTACTTAGATAGGGCATTTTGCTCCATCCTGAGCAACATCAATTCTAACTTGGAGGTCCAATTCCCATTTTCTCTAGGAAGCTTCTTGGTTAAGACCTTATCCCTTGACAAAAGGTGCCTCTCAACCTAAACCCCAAGACTGAGTATCTCTTAACATTAAGGGGAACATGCCAACCTCTAAGCTAGTTCCTTGCATAACTATCTATCTCATCCTCTTTTTCTTGATCCTTAAGACATTTCACTAGGGCTCTCTATCTTAACTTTACTATCTCAAAGTTCCTATTTATCTATTCCAGGACTTGAGATAGCTATTCTATCATAGTGCCCTAGCCCTAACGAGGTTGTAAGAGTTTCTCTAGCTTAGGTTGCCACTACACCTTCTTAGTGGTGTATAGACCCAACCCCTAACCATCTTGTTTAACTCCTCATCATTACTCTTCCTCTTGAGGGGGAATCTGATAACTCTTAAATAGTGGGTACCTCTCTCTTTCTGACCTTTACTAATCTTACTCTTTGCGATCTCTAAGAGTCGTTGTGTCTTATTGAGTTACCATCTCAACATCTGAGAGTGGTGTTGTGTTCAGTCGTCATGACCAGAATCCTGGTTTGTAGCGATGAAAGTTACCACCCTTTCTGGTAACCACTTCTATATTTGTTCATCGCCACCAACTCCCTTGGTTCACCATGATGAAACATACTTTTCTCTTGGGGGTAGGATAAGGGTTTTGTCCTTATTATTATGGGACAGCAACCAATTCAATCCAATTACCATATCAACTTCATGGAAGGCATACGTTTCACGTCTAAGAGAGCATAACAGGGATCGTATCAAATGTACTATCGCAGAGTGTATTGGTGTGGGCACATGCATGTCATAAGACAACATGTTCATAAGCAAGCCAAGTCTTTTAGAACAAACATACAAGATAAGAAAATGAGTAGCACCCTAATTAAACATTGCAATCACTGGGAAGTTGTTAATAATGATCGTTCTTTGGATCATTTCTAGTGACTTGTAGGTTTCTTCCCCTATGAGGGTAAATACTCGTCCTTGGGTGCACAGCCTTGCCTTTTCTGTATTTTGCAGACATTCTCTCGATAAGTATTCGGGCTTATTGCAAGTGTTACAAATATTCTGTTTGGCTATACACAGTCTGTTACCATGATTCTTGCCGCAATTGGGCATTCCTTGCTACTTGAGGGCTTGCCTCCCTTCTTACTCTTTGGGTTGTCACATGGCCTCTTTGTCTTCTAGTTCACCTTAGAAAAGGTACCACCCTGATCTCCCTTCTCCTGCTCGGGAGTAGATTTAACCATCAGATGATGGTTTAGGTTGTTCTTTGTAATTCAGCAGGCCTTAATTGCCTTGTTGGAGTGCTTGAACTGCCTGGGAGCAATCATCTCCCTTAAGGACTGCTTTAGTCCTCTCGCCATCTTTTCTGTCATCTACCTCTCATCATCTTGGTAACGCAGATAACTAAAGTAGTGAGAAAGACGTATAAACTTAGCTAAGTACTCATCAAATGGCTCCTTATCCTTCTGCTTCAAGGTTAGGAATTCTGCTTTCTTTTCATCCCTGATTGACCATGGGAAGTACTTCTCATAAAACTGCTCCAAGAACACTTACCATGTCACTTTTATGTTTTGAGCATCCAGAAGAATCTCGATATTCTTCTACCAACGATCGGTGTCCTTTTTTAGTAGGTAAATAGCTATTTAGGCTTTTCGCTTAGTCAGACAGTCTAAAAATTTGAAAATCTTTTACAAGCGGTTAATCCAATTCTTTACTACTTGGACGTCAAACAGTCCATCGAAGGATGGCGGACTGTGCTTGCAAAAGTGAGTCATCCACTACTAGATATTGTAGGGGTCTACTTGTAACACCTCATGTTTAAATCAATTAACTTTCCTTGTAGAAGCATTTGGAATCACTTTTGAAGGCTACAATTGATGAAAAATCAAGTTTGAAAACTTTCATTTACGGGTTACTATTCATTGTCACCTTAAAATGTGACAACTTCGAAAATTCATAACTAATTGCAGAAAAATTGAACTTGAGTGATTCTAAGTTTTACAGAAAGCTCTTTGGATAAAATTTTGAGGAAAAATAGTTTCTAAACTGATTGCCTTGAAATTCGAGCTCAATTTCCTTTGAAAAAGTTACTGTTCATTTGGTCATTCTCGGATTTTATTGTATTTTTGCCTAACTTTGGAAAGGCATAACTTTCTGCTCGGTTATCGGAATTAGGAAAACTATCCCTCATTTTAAAGAGAAACATCAGATCTCTTTGCTTGCCAAATCTTATGACCTAACTCACTCGTTGATAGGTCAAACTGGAGCTACAAACTCATTGCTCCAGGACTTATGTTTTATCCCTTAACATCTCTTTAATTCTTTTTATTTCTTTGGCATACATATCATGGCCTTACTCTTTCCCATTCATGCTCATACACTTTCATTCATTCCATAAATATTATAATTAATACATGGCATCATTGGCATCCATAATATAGTTCACAAAAAGTAGAATTATACATTTATCAACAGTCTCATCCATTAACAAGAATAATTCTCCGCTTACTTCTCCTTGCCTCTCATGCCATTATTGCCCATCATTGATTGACCTAAATGGTTGGTTAGGGAGGGGTGAGATTCGGGGGAATCTCAGTAGCAAACACTACCCATAAGCATGCAAGACATAATGCACATACATGACATGTTATAACATTAACACATGAATGCCATGGAAAGTAAGCTAAAGCATTTCATGCTTCCATAACATATTGCCAAGGCAAAAACATAACATAAACTTGCAAACATAACTTTGCAAACATTTTATCATAGCTTAGTCACATCATGGCAACACAATCACATCATGCAAGCATACATATCAAGCACACAGTATAGGTAAGTTCACTACCTTGTAACATGGCTTTCCCCTTGCTTTTCCTTTGATTCTCTTGTCTTTCCAACCATGTGGACATTCGGTGAACATCACCAAACATCCTCTTGGATGTTCCAAAGGTCCTAAATATAGTCACATTGATCATACAATCCATTAGGACCACTAGATTACATAAAGTTCAAGACTAGCTTTCTTGAACCTCAA
Organism: Neltuma alba; assembly: GCF_004799145.2. Lineage (NCBI taxonomy): Eukaryota > Viridiplantae > Streptophyta > Magnoliopsida > Fabales > Fabaceae > Neltuma > Neltuma alba. The sequence goes on from NW_021635183.1 coordinate 58,372, forward strand.
CCCTTTCTCTTAGTCTTAGGGTTTTCTTTCCAACTTTTCTAACATAAATATTATCATTTCCCATCCTTAAGATCCATTCTTGTCAATTAGGACCACACTTTAGATGGCCTTAGATTCAAGAATACCAAATCTGGAAATTTTGCTTTGCGGGTACTGTTCACGCAGAATTTCCAGAATTTTTGCTCAACTTTGAAAATTCATAATTAATTATAGAAAAATCCAAATTGAGTGGTTCCAAGTCTCACTGAAAACTCCTTAAATTAAATTTAAGGGAAAAATAGTTTCAGGAACCAATTTTACGCCGAACAGTACCGGAACTGTACGGAACTCGAAACTCTTCCAAAAGTTCAATACTGTTTCCAGATTTCAAAACCCTAACTTTCAAAAATCACCATAAATCATACATATATCCAAATAAAGTGTTCTACATATGGGTTTAAAGCCCACAGAGTGTACTTTAAGCATGCAAAATTTCAGAATCAGATACACATAGTAACTAATCCGAAATAGGCATAAAATCAGGTGTTATAACCATCACATACCTTGTTTTAGAGTTTGATCTGGCTTGGAACCACTTGGCCTTTCTTTCTCCCTCTTCTTTCTCTCTCTAGAAACCATTTTGCAAGAGCTTCCCCGTGGATTCCTTATGCTTGGACGAAATGGTAGGGAGGGGAGGGGGTATTTATAGAAAACAGACTGAATCTGGACCGTTGATCTTAAAAATACGTGGCTCGATCTGGATCGTCCATTTTCTCTTTTGATCTTACGGTGAGGTGACAAGTGTCCTATGACATCATGCTTACCTCATCATGATGATATCATGCTTACATCATCAAGCCACATGTCTTTAATCCGATCGCACACGTGTCTTGCATCCGACGTACACGTGTCTTACATCTAGCCGTACACGTAATATTTTCTTTTTCTCATCTAACCGTACACTTGTCACTTTCATGTCTTTTCATCATTTATGGCATTAAAATAGGGAGAAAATAAATGGAAAATTTGTGTAAAAATATTTTCTTAATTATTTCTCCACCTATCAAGCCAATCTGCACCGTAACGGATATTTTTCGGGTCTTGACTTACCCTGTACCGTTGGGACAACTTCTTCTTAAAATTCTGGCCAATAAAAGGTACATATATGGCGCCATCTCAGAGGAGCATAGATGAAAATAATTAGCTCTACTGACAGGCTACTTAACCTTATTGAGTCATGCAGTAGAGATTTCACTATAACGGGTAGACAAAAGACTGTCTAAAATTTCCCATACTGCGTTCTGATTCCTTATGCTGTCCATAAATATCTTCTAGTGACTCAGCATGATGACTCGTAGGTGTCATGATTACGCTTGATGACTCAGCATGATGACTCGTCGGTGTCATGATTACGCTGATGACTCAACATGCTGACTCAGCATCGTCATGATGGCTCTTAGATATTCTTTGGTTTTGTCTCCTATTTAGGGGACAAAATTATTTAATATTGACTGGAGCATTTTATTCAATCCGAGCTCCAAAAATCATCCAAAAAAAAAAAATATCAGAAAACTCCTCATATTCTAGAGAAAATCTGTGAATTTTCTCAGGTCATAACTTAACCTGTAGCCCCACTTAAAAATCATTCTTTAAAATGCCCTTTTTCGGCACAACTGGCTTTTAAGTATTCTTAAAGCATTTTTGCTGGTCTTCTGGGGATGAGACTAATTTTATAATTTTCTATAGTCTCCTAGATCATACATTCCTATTTTACCATAATTTTCTGAGGTTTCCTTATGACTCAAATAATTAAATCTACCTCTACATCTCAAATTGAGCCACAAACTTATAAATTCCTTTTAAGTTACCTCAGGGGTATTTTCATCATCTCTCTTCACAAAAGAGCCTTAGAATATTATTTCCCATTTTCTGGGATTTTCTTAGAATTTTCTAAGTACTTTCTATTTTACCCCTGATGGCCGTAACTTTCTGAATTTACGGTTTTACCCCTGCTTAGGCTCAACCTCATAAAACCATCTCTTTGAGGCTTCTAACTTAACCTTTGGTCTGTATCTAGCCTCTTTTCTCTTTCTAGGCCTTTGAGACTTTACTGGAGCCTCTAACTTTGATTACCCTTTAGCCCCTTAAAAACATTTGTACTGTTTAGTCCCTAAAAACTGTTTAACTTTCTTTCTCATTTTAAGACCTCTACTAAAAAGGGGTCTGGTAGCCTATCTCATTCAGGCTATTTCTGATACTTCTAGGCCCAAAAATCGGGATGTTACACTACTGTTGGCATTGCCGGTCGAGGCAAATGTTTTGTTGCTTTCGCTGCTAAGGTTTCTTCCTCTCGTTGCCGCCTGTCTGTCGAGGTTAGCCACTACCACTGCTACTATTACGGCATATCTTTCTTGTTACTGGCCAGCTTGTGCTGCCTCATCCTCCTTCAATAGCCTTTTATTTGCGGTTCTAAGCGTTCCAAAATTAATCATATTGGATCGGGATGGACCCTTACGT
>NW_021635184.1:0-43274 GCF_004799145.2 Neltuma alba
AGGTCGCCACTACACCCTCTTAGCGGTGTACAGACTCAACCCCTAACTATCTTGTTCAACTCATCATTACTCTTCCTCTTGAGGGGGGATCTGATAGCTTTTAAATAGTGGCTACAACCCTCTCTCTGAGCTCTATCGTCTTACTCTCAGGGACCTCATTAGTCCATCAAGTCATGCCAAGATACCATCTCAGCATCAGAGAGTCACTATCTCTATTCGTCATGACCAGAATTCTTATTCGCCACCACTTCCTTTGGTTCATCATGACGAAACATACTTTCTCTTACTTCTGCTAGTTTTACTTAGCTTTGTTTATCGTAACCTTAACTGCTGCCTAAAGGACTTCCATGTCCTAGCCTCACTGTAATCCCCAACTAAGTCAACTACTTCCTTTCAAGCAATAAAGGAAGGGCTGGCTCACAACTCTGGGCCATTAGCACTTTTGCTTTCCTTATCCTCAGGGATTACCAGTGGCAGAATTAATCTTTAGCTCTTCTAACCTTTTTATATCTATTTAGGAATCAAAGATAACTACTTTGATCGTGCTGCCTTAACCTTGTATCAAGGCTACAGTAATTGTATCTAATTTAGGTTGCCACTTAACCCTTTTTCTTCTAGGGTTTAGACTCATACCTTTATTTGACTTATAAGCCATTATCCCCTTTTCTTTAGAGGGAAGTCTCTTTATCTTTACACAGTGGCTACCTTCCTCTGCGTATAATCCTTATCATTATTTTATCTGTACCTTTCTAGCAGAGGACCCCAACTTCATTTAAAGATCCTTATTACTTATTTTCCCTAGAGCATTCACTTCCAATCCATAACCTAGTTGGACCTTAGCTAGTATTCCACTACTAGCTCTATACCTGAAACTGGGCTTTTCTAAATTCTTGCAGATAGTTCTCTTCTTCCTTTGCCAGAACCTCTGCTCTAATACCAAAAATGTCACACCTTAACTTATATAATACCTTAGCATTCATTTAGAACCATTCCCAGACCACTTTGGATGGTCTTAAGCTTAAAAATTCAATTTGGACGTTAATTTTCGGAAAATTACTGTTCACTGTCCAGTTTTCAGATTACAGGTCTAACTTTGAAAAATCATAACTAATTCCAAAAAAATCAATGGAGGTGTTCCAAAATTCTACAGAAAGCTCTTTCAATGATCTCTAAGGGAAAATATTCAACTGAACTCATCCTCACTGAAAACGTACAGTTTATTGGATTAAGATTACTATTCGTTTGGTAAAATCTGAACTTTCCAGATTCTGCGCTTTAACCTTGAAAATTCATATCTCTTCGTATAACATCCAAATGAGGTGGTTTACCACTCATTTGAAGCTTGGGATGTGCACTATAAGTGTACCAAATTCCGTAGCTTAACTCATTCATATGATAGGTCGAACTGAAGCTTGAAATTAACTGCTTCAGGACCTACGTTTTATCCCTTATATCTCTTTACTTTAATTCTTTTATTTCTTTGGCATACCTAACATGGGCTTACTTTTTCCATTCATGCTCATATACTTTCATTCATGCCATAAACATCCTAAGCACATACATTGAATTGATGGCATTCATAACATAACTTACAACATAGAGAATTATACATTGAATAATAACATCAATCATTAGCATTAATAATTCTCCACTTCTTCTCCTTGCTTCTCATGCCCTTAGTGCCCATCATTGATTTGACCTAAATGGTTGGTTAGGGAGGGGTGAGATTCGGGGAATCTCAGTAGCAAACATTACCACATACATGCACAGATGGATGCTAGTGTATGGTATGTAGTTTTTCATAAATTTAAGTTAACTAGTGACATGCCATCATGCTTTATGCTTGGTATAAAAATGCATGGCCATGGGAACATATTAAAACAGCATTTCCAGCAACACATCATGTCACAACATCATTCAAACAACAAATACAACCAACACATAAGCATACCATGTCAAGCACATAAAGGGTAGTTCACTACCTTGCACCTCAAGCTTTCCTCTTACTTTTCCTTTGACTCCCTTGACTTTCCAACCATGTGGGCATTCGGTCAACATCACTAAACATCCTCTTGGATGTTTCAGAGGTCCAAACATAACCATAATGATGACACAATCCATTAGGACCATTAGATTACATAAAGTTCAAGACTAGCTTTCTTGAACCTCAACCCCTTTCTCTTAGTCTTAGGGTTTTCTTTCTAACTTTCTAATATAAATCTTATCATTTTACATCCTTATGATCTATTTCCTATCAATTAGGACCACTTTAGATGGCCTTAGATTAGAAGATCAAATCTGGAAATTTGTTCGCGGGTACTGTTCACGCAGAATCTCCAGAATTTTTGCTCAACTTTGAAAATTCATAATTAAATCTAGAAAACTCCAATTGAGTGCTTCCAAGTCTCACTGAAATCTAATTAAGTCAAGTTTAAAGGAAAAATAGTTCAGGAACCAATTCTACGCCAAAAGTACCATAATTGTACGGAACTCGACAATCTCCCAAAAGCTTAACACTGTTTCCAGATTTCAAACCCTAACTTTGAAATCACCATAAATCGTACACATACCAAATGAAGTGTTCTACCATGGATTTAAATCTCACAGAGTGTACTTTAATCATACAAATTTTAGAACCAGATATGAAACAGTAACTAATTCGAAAAGCCATCAAATCAGCACGTATTCTTCCAATTTTCACATAGATCCACTTGGATCTACATACTTGAGGTGTTCTAGCAAGATCTAACAACCAAACTCCCTTCCCACTCATCAACCATTTCGACCAGCCATCAAAAGGGAGAGAAGACATATTTCAACCATAAAAGAGAAAGAAACCAAGGCAAGAACACATTAGAGCCAAGAACTCACCTTGAACCTTGATTGTATGACCAAAGTTGATGCCTTTCCTTGTTTTCCCCTCAAAACTCTCTCTTTTTCCCTCTCTTCATGCCTTGCACGAAATTCCCATCTGATTTAGGGGAGAGATGAGCTCATTAATGTGTACAAAATATCCCACCAACCATCATTAATGTTATGCCGAGTGTCATTAGCCTACTTAATCTTAATCCTCTCTCTTAATTAACTTAAATCATAATGTAATTAAATTCCAAAGTCAAGATCCTCTCCATTGGTAGCTTGACACTTGGAAAGCTTTAATTACCATCCATTAAAGGCTTGACAAGTGGCGACTTGTGGCCCAAGTAAAGTGCAAGACTCTGATTAATACTTTATCGGTGCACTTTTACTCCGGGTTTAACTTCTTTTCTCTAATTACAGTGCTCTGGCCTCTGTAATTATTTTCTGTTAGATCCATAAATTCTCTTTAATTTTAGAGAGTATCTATGAATTTTCTTAGCCCATAACACTTCCTTTAAGCCTTGCATAAAATTCATTTACTAAAATACCCTTTTATCGGCAAAACCGGCTCTTTAATTTCTTAAAGCCACTCCACTGGCCTTTTGGTTGCGGGACTAATTTTATAAATTAGTACAACCTTTCACCCCTTTAACCTCATTTTTGTATACACTTTTGAGGTCTCTTGCTATTTCAAATAATTACCTTAAACGGTATACTTTTTACCGGTCACAACCTCATAAATTCCATTAAAGCTGCCTCAGGGGTATTTTCATCTTTTCTCTTCAAAGAAGAGTCTTAGAATATTATTTCCCATTTTTGGAACTTCTAGGCCTAAAAGTCTGGATGTTACACTTAACTAAATAGTACTGACGGGTTACTGAGGCATTGATTCTGATAGGCTCAACCCTGGTACTTTACTGTCTTAGACCCTTTCTTGATCTATCTTTAGTTAGGTCTTTTTAGCTTACCTTCTGGTCTCTCGCCTCATCTTAAGGATATGCCCGTTAATACTCAGTCTGTCTCTGTATCACATAGGTTTTTCCTGTATCTAGAAATGGCCTAAATGTCTCTTTTTCAGGTCTTACGGCTCCAATTCTTCTAACTTTGGCTTTCTGCTATTAATCAGAAGGAAATTAAGCCCAGCCTAATTAATGATAAGGTTATCTAGAAGCAAGTCATAGGTACTCTCTCGGTACTGGTTTACAACTGAAGGAGGTTTCTATATCTCTAACTCATCCTTGGTTTTCATCTTCCCAAAGTGGTACCATACTCTTAAGATCTCTGGGAGACTTTTGACCATAGAACTAAGTAAAGTCACTTCCTCTTAGTTGGTCACCTAACTAATAATTCCTCAAAACTGTTCCAAGAACAAATACCATTCTCTTAGGACTCATGTCAATTTCCCAAGCCACCTATTTGTCTCTTTAGGTGCCTAAGCCAATCTACCTTAGGAGTTCTCTTATTTCTCTAACTGCTCTTACTGTCTCTTACTATTTTAGAATGGTACAGAGAGAGGCTTATGCAACTTCTCTTTCCTCTACTTCCTTTTTCAGTAGGAGCATACTCTAACATGCATAATTCTTGGCATTCCAATACAAGGAGTGCAAGCTCTTACTGGTTGCTATGTCTGTAGCGTGCCAACCAGACATCTTATCCCTAAAGAGGGAGCCTCTCTTTCTATTCGTAGCTGCTTCTGAGAGTCATAGGGAGAGGGCTTATGAGGTTCTTCTTCTATCTGCTTGCTCTAGTACTCCGCTGAGCTTAGGTACATCTAAGCCTAGCTTTGTTCTTGGCTAGTCATGCTTCCATTGGGTAAGGTCAACTCCGCTTGCCTTGCCTCGACTGCTTCCCTTTCCTACTTAGATAGGGCATTTTGCTCCATCCTGAGCAACATCAATTCTAACTTGGAGGTCCAATTCCCATTTTCTCTAGGAAGCTTCTTGGTTAAGACCTTATCCCTTGACAAAAGGTGCCTCTCAACCTAAACCCCAAGTGACTGAGTATCTCTTAACATTAAGGGGAACATGCCAACCTCTAAGCTAGTTCCTTGCATAACTATCTATCTCATCCTCTTTTTCTTGATCCTTAAGACATTTCACTAGGGCTCTCTATCTTAACTTTACTATCTCAAAGTTCCTATTTATCTATTCCAGGACTTGAGATAGCTATTCTATCATAGTGCCCTAGCCCTAACGAGGTTGTAAGAGTTTCTCTAGCTTAGGTTGCCACTACACCTTCTTAGTGGTGTATAGACCCAACCCCTAACCATCTTGTTTAACTCCTCATCATTACTCTTCCTCTTGAGGGGGAATCTGATAACTCTTAAATAGTGGGTACCTCTCTCTTTCTGACCTTTACTAATCTTACTCTTTGCGATCTCTAAGAGTCGTTGTGTCTTATTGAGTTACCATCTCAACATCTGAGAGTTGTTGTGTTCAGTCGTCATGACCAGAATCCTGGTTTGTAGCGATGAAAGTTACCACCCTTTCTGGTAACCACTTCTATATTTGTTCATCGCCACCAACTCCCTTGGTTCACCATGATGAAACATACTTTTCTCTTGGGGGTAGGATAAGGGTTTTGTCCTTATTATTATGGGACAGCAACCAATTCAATCCAATTACCATATCAACTTCATGGAAGGCATACGTTTCACGTCTAAGAGAGCATAACAGGGATCGTATCAAATGTACTATCGCAGAGTGTATTGGTGTGGGCACATGCATGTCATAAGACAACATGTTCATAAGCAAGCCAAGTCTTTTAGAACAAACATACAAGATAAGAAAATGAGTAGCACCCTAATTAAACATTGCAATCACTGGGAAGTTGTTAATAATGATCGTTCTTTGGATCATTTCTAGTGACTTGTAGGTTTCTTCCCCTATGAGGGTAAATACTCGTCCTTGGGTGCACAGCCTTGCCTTTTCTGTATTTTGCAGACATTCTCTCGATAAGTATTCGGGCTTATTGCAAGTGTTACAAATATTCTGTTTGGCTATACACAGTCTGTTACCATGATTCTTGCCGCAATTGGGCATTCCTTGCTACTTGAGGGCTTGCCTCCCTTCTTACTCTTTGGGTTGTCACATGGCCTCTTTGTCTTCTAGTTCACCTTAGAAAAGGTACCACCCTGATCTCCCTTCTCCTGCTCGGGAGTAGATTTAACCATCAGATGATGGTTTAGGTTGTTCTTTGTAATTCAGCAGGCCTTAATTGCCTTGTTGGAGTGCTTGAACTGCCTGGGAGCAATCATCTCCCTTAAGGACTGCTTTAGTCCTCTCGCCATCTTTTCTGTCATCTACCTCTCATCATCTTGGTAACGCAGATAACTAAAGTAGTGAGAAAGACGTATAAACTTAGCTAAGTACTCATCAAATGGCTCCTTATCCTTCTGCTTCAAGGTTAGGAATTCTGCTTTCTTTTCATCCCTGATTGACCATGGGAAGTACTTCTCATAAAACTGCTCCAAGAACACTTACCATGTCACTTTTATGTTTTGAGCATCCAGAAGAATCTCGATATTCTTCTACCAACGATCGGTGTCCTTTTTTAGTAGGTAAATAGCTATTTAGGCTTTTCGCTTAGTCAGACAGTCTAAAAATTTGAAAATCTTTTACAAGCGGTTAATCCAATTCTTTACTACTTGGACGTCAAACAGTCCATCGAAGGATGGCGGACTGTGCTTGCAAAAGTGAGTCATCCACTACTAGATATTGTAGGGGTCTACTTGTAACACCTCATGTTTAAATCAATTAACTTTCCTTGTAGAAGCATTTGGAATCACTTTTGAAGGCTACAATTGATGAAAAATCAAGTTTGAAAACTTTCATTTACGGGTTACTATTCATTGTCACCTTAAAATGTGACAACTTCGAAAATTCATAACTAATTGCAGAAAAATTGAACTTGAGTGATTCTAAGTTTTACAGAAAGCTCTTTGGATAAAATTTTGAGGAAAAATAGTTTCTAAACTGATTGCCTTGAAATTCGAGCTCAATTTCCTTTGAAAAAGTTACTGTTCATTTGGTCATTCTCGGATTTTATTGTATTTTTGCCTAACTTTGGAAAGGCATAACTTTCTGCTCGGTTATCGGAATTAGGAAAACTATCCCTCATTTTAAAGAGAAACATCAGATCTCTTTGCTTGCCAAATCTTATGACCTAACTCACTCGTTTGATAGGTCAAACTGGAGCTACAAACTCATTGCTCCAGGACTTATGTTTTATCCCTTAACATCTCTTTAATTCTTTTTATTTCTTTGGCATACATATCATGGCCTTACTCTTTCCCATTCATGCTCATACACTTTCATTCATTCCATAAATATTATAATTAAATACATGGCATCATTGGCATCCATAATATAGTTCACAAAATAGTAGAATTATACATTTATCAACAGTCTCATCCATTAACAAGAATAATTCTCCGCTTACTTCTCCTTGCCTCTCATGCCATTATTGCCCATCATTGATTGACCTAAATGGTTGGTTAGGGAGGGGTGAGATTCGGGGGAATCTCAGTAGCAAACACTACCCATAAGCATGCAAGACATAATGCACATACATGACATGTTATAACATTAACACATGAATGCCATGGAAAGTAAGCTAAAGCATTTCATGCTTCCATAACATATTGCCAAGGCAAAACATAACATAAACTTGCAAACATAACTTTGCAAACATTTTATCATAGCTTAGTCACATCATGGCAACACAATCACATCATGCAAGCATACATATCAAGCACACAGTATAGGTAAGTTCACTACCTTGTAACATGGCTTTCCCCTTGCTTTTCCTTTGATTCTCTTGTCTTTCCAACCATGTGGACATTCGGTGAACATCACCAAACATCCTCTTGGATGTTCCAAAGGTCCTAAATATAGTCACATTGATCATACAATCCATTAGGACCACTAGATTACATAAAGTTCAAGACTAGCTTTCTTGAACCTCAACCCTTTCTCTTAGTCTTAGGGTTTTCTTTCCAACTTTTCTAACATAAATATTATCATTTCCCATCCTTAAGATCCATTTCTTGTCAATTAGGACCACTTTAGATGGCCTTAGATTCAAGAATACCAAATCTGGAAATTTTGCTTTGCGGGTACTGTTCACGCAGAATTTCCAGAATTTTTGCTCAACTTTGAAAATTCATAATTAATTATAGAAAAATCCAAATTGAGTGGTTCCAAGTCTCACTGAAAACTCCTTAAATTAAATTTAAGGGAAAAATAGTTTCAGGAACCAATTTTACGCCGAACAGTACCGGAACTGTACGGAACTCGAAACTCTTCCAAAAGTTCAATACTGTTTCCAGATTTCAAACCCTAACTTTCAAAAATCACCATAAATCATACATATATCCAAATAAAGTGTTCTACATATGGGTTTAAAGCCCACAGAGTGTACTTTAAGCATGCAAAATTTCAGAATCAGATACACATAGTAACTAATCCGAAATAGGCATAAAATCAGGTGTTATAACCATCACATACCTTGTTTTAGAGTTTGATCTGGCTTGGAACCACTTGGCCTTTCTTTCTCCCTCTTCTTTCTCTCTCTAGAAACCATTTTGCAAGAGCTTCCCCGTGGATTCCTTATGCTTGGACGAAATGGTAGGGAGGGGAGGGGGTATTTATAGAAAAACAGACTGAATCTGGACCGTTGATCTTAAAAATACGTGGCTCGATCTGGATCGTCCATTTTCTCTTTTGATCTTACGGTGACAAGTGTCCTATGACATCATGCTTACCTCATCATGATGATATCATGCTTACATCATCAAGCCACATGTCTTTAATCCGATCGCACACGTGTCTTGCATCCGACCGTACACGTGTCTTACATCTAGCCGTACACGTAATATTTTCTTTTTCTCATCTAACCGTACACTTGTCACTTTCATGTCTTTTCATCATTTATGGCATTAAAATAGGGAGAAAATAAATGGAAAATTTGTGTAAAAATATTTTCTTAATTATTTCTCCACCTATCAAGCCAATCTTGCACCGTAACGGATATTTTTCGGGTCTTGACTTACCCTGTACCGTTGGGACAACTTCTTCTTAAAATTCTGGCCAATAAAAGGTACATATATGGCGCCATCTCAGAGGAGCATAGATGAAAATAATTAGCTCTACTGACAGGCTACTTAACCTTATTGAGTCATGCAGTAGAGATTTCACTATAACGGGTAGACAAAAGACTGTCTAAAATATTCCCATACTGCGTTCTGATTCTTATGCTGTCCATAAATATCTTCTAGTGACTCAGCATGATGACTCGTAGGTGTCATGATTACGCTTGATGACTCAGCATGATGACTCGTCGGTGTCATGATTACGCTTGATGACTCAACATGCTGACTCAGCATCGTCATGATGGCTCTTAGATATTTTCTTTGGTTTTGTCTCCTATTTAGGGGACAAAATTATTTAATATTTGACTGGAGCATTTTATTCAATCCAGAGCTCCAAAAATTCATCCAAAAATATCATAAAACTCCTCATATTCTAGAGAAAATCTGTGAATTTTCTCAGGTCATAACTTAACCTGTAGCCCCACTTAAAAATCATTCTTTAAAATGCCCTTTTTCGGCACAACTGGCTTTTAAGTATTCTTAAAGCCATTTTGCTGGTCTTCTGGGGATGAGACTAATTTTATAATTTTCTATAGTCTCCTAGATCATACATTCCTATTTTACCATAATTTTCTGAGGTTTCCTTATGACTCAAATAATTAAATCTACCTCTACATCTCAAATTGAGCCACAAACTTATAAATTCCTTTTAAGTTACCTCAGGGGTATTTTCATCATCTCTCTTCACAAAAGAGCCTTAGAATATTATTTCCCATTTTCTGGGATTTTCTTAGAATTTTCTAAGTACTTTCTATTTTTACCCCTGATGGCCGTAACTTTCTGAATTTACGGTTTTACCCCTGCTTAGGCTCAACCTCATAAAACCATCTCTTTGAGGCTTCTAACTTAACCTTTGGTCTGTATCTAGCCTCTTTTCTCTTTCTAGGCCTTTGAGACTTTACTGGAGCCTCTAACTTTGATTACCCTTTAGCCCCTTAAAACTTTCACTTTGTAGTTTAGTCCCTAAAACTGCTTTAACTTTCTTTCTCATCTTTAAGACCTCTACTAAAAAGGGGTCTGGTAGCCTATCTCATTCAGGCTATTTCTGATACTTCTAGGCCCAAAAATCGGGATGTTACACTACTGTTGGCATTGCCGGTCGAGGCAAATGTTTTGTTGCTTTCGCTGCTAAGGTTTCTTCCTCTCGTTGCCTCCTGTCGAGGTTAGCCACTACCACTGCTACTATTACGGCATATCTTTCTTGTTACTGGCCAGCTTGTGCTGCCCTCATCCTTTCAATAGCCTTTTATTGCGGTTCTAAGCGTTCCAAAATTAATCATATTGGATCGGGATGGACCCTTACGTCGTGTCCTGAGGGTCTCTCTGGGGAAGGGTTTCTTCGGGTTCTAACCATCACGCTAACTTAACGGATCGCATAATAGAGGAATAAGAAGTAAACATCATGCTTGGATTTCATTTAACAACATATGCATTCACAAAACAGCATTCAAGCATCAATCATCAGTTACAGCAATGTACTTCAACATACATAGCCATCTTAGGAACATACATAGCAATCAAGCATGTCAAACTAACCTATTATGGTTAGCTGTAACAATACAAGTCCTACGTCAGTGCTACAAAAGTCCAACTGACTACCGAAAATGGAAAATAGTGAAGCTCTTAAGGCTCTAGATCCATCAACTCAACATCAGATCCTAATGTCTGATCTAAACGACAGAACTCATTCTGTCATCAGGGTATGAATGGGAGCATATCCATCGTCATCAGGATCCAGTCTTTTACATCTAACTCAAGGAAATGTATTCCTTACAAAGATCTCGAGGGCATTAATGAGATCGTTGAAGCTAGCACTATCCATGCAGCTACAAATGTCTCTTACACTATTTTTCTAAAGCCAGGCCTGAGGGAGTACTCTAAGCCGGGTCTGAGAATGAATGGGAAAGATCCAACCCAAGTTATGTATGCTGATGAAGTAAAAAGAATTAATGTAAAGAGTGGTTAAGGGATAAAATGTAGGTTCTAGAGTAGTTAGTTTCAAGCTCTAGTTTGACCAATGAAATGAACGAGTTAAGTCACAAAATTTGGCAAGCTTATAGTACACATCCCAAGCTTTAAAATGAGAGGTAGATCACCTTAATTGGTTGTGTATACATAGAGATATGAATTTTTGAAATTGAGGCACAGAATCGGGAAGTTTTAGATTTTACCAAATGAACAGTAATCTTCATTGATTAAACTGTACGAATTGTCTAAAGATAAGTCTAATTGGATATTTTTCTGTTAAAGAGCATTGAAAGAGCTTTCCATGAAATTTTAGAACACCTCCATATGATTTTTCAAAGTTGGACCTGTAATCTAGAAAATACACAATGAACAGTAAATCCAAAAAGTAATGTCCTAATAGAGATTTTTGAGCTCAAGACCATCTAATATGGTCTAAAATGGTTCCAATTGAACTTTAAGTTGTTCTAGTAGTAAGGTGTGACATTTTTGGTATCAGAATAGAGGTTTTGGCAAAGGGAAAAGAGAACTATCTACAATGATTTAGAAAAGTCCAATTCAGATCAGAGCTAGTAATGGAATACTAGCTAAGGTCCAACTAAAGTCATGGATTGAAGGTCAATACTCTAGGAAAAATAAGTATTGAGGATCACTAAGAGCTGATGTTTGAGTCCTCAATTAGCTAAGAAATCATACAGTAAGGAAGGTAGCCACTGATTAAAGATAAAGAAACTTTCCCTTTAGAGAAAGAAAGGATAATGGCTCATAAGTCAGATAGAGGTATGAGTCTAAACCCTAATAGAAAGGGGTCAAGTGGCAACCTAAGTTAGATACAGTTAGTGTAGCCTTGATTTGGTGTTAAGGCAGCACGATCAAAGTAGCTATCTTTGATTCCTAAATGGATATAAAATGTTAGGATTATAGTTTTGATGATAACAAGTCAGAATTTCAGGGTTAAGTATTTTGATCGATCAACTGATCGAGCAATCAGTTATCGCTAAGGTTTCAGATAAATGATCAAGTATAAATCGGGTCTATAGTAGTCTTTTTGATCGAAGAACTATTCGATGAATAAATTATCGATAAAGTGATCGGTAATCGCTAGCGTAAATATCACATAAGACTTTGGGAAATTATCGATAAGCTGATCGATAATATCAGGTAAACAATCGAGTTACTGATAAGAGACCCAAATCTGAAGTGTATTTATCGATCAAGTTATCGATAAATCAGTCATCAATAACGACTTCGATAAAAGGTAACACTCTCTACTTGTTCTGCACATTAGTTCTGTTACAAGTTTATCGATCATATTTTCGATCATCTATTTATCGATTACGTGCTCGAACTTTATGCTCTAACTCTCTGAATGCAGGTGATCAAATTCACTGATAGATCGATAACTTTATTGATCACAAAATTATCGATCACATGATCGATAATCAATGTCCTTATCTACTCTTACTCAATTTTGCTAAAGCTAAATTATCGATAACATTATCGATAACTTTAACTTATTTGCTCAACAAAAGTTTTCACATAACGTGATCGATAAAGAGTCTAAGAATTGACATATTCGCATTAAGTTATGGTGAACGAATGTTCGATCAAGTTATCGATCACTGGTTTTTCGATAATATGATCGATCATCCAATTCCATGAAAATCATGTTTTCACAAAAGGTGATCGATAACCAGTTTCCTTGCCTTAAAGGATTAATCTTCTCTTCATAATTTATTCGATCATTTGTTCGAATATTCATTGTTCGATTAAATGTTCGATCTTTTCAGATAGCCTGTGTTCTTCATTGAATATATACATACCCATGGTTTATCGATAACATTATGCATTATATATTTATCGATAAGATGTTCGATCATCAATGACTGAAGCTTCATTTCAATAACATTTAAATTATCGATAATCTGTTCGATCAATTATGTGATCGATCACTTATTCGATCATGCAATAATTTCCTCTTTCTATGATAATTCTTAAAGTCAATAATCCAACACTTGATCGATAATTTTAGTGATCTACTTCGAAAAGTCTTCATTCTGGTTATCGATAACTTGATCTATCATCAAGTAATCGATCACTTTTTCGATCAAACTAAACCAGAATGACATTTTGTTCTTCTTACTGATAAATGATTTCGGCACAAATCCTTGAATGATAGATTAGCTTTCTTTCTGTATTCAAGATTAAAGCACTCACCACAAAACTCTCACTTGTTCTAAGTTTGAAATATGCAGATTAATGAAAACGAGTGCAACGGCTCTTCAACGGGATTACGTAGACTGCGACCTACAGTGTCAGAAACTCAGACGCATTAATGGCGGAGTTGTTAAAACCAGTGAAACACGCAAACGAAGTCACAACGGCTAGAAGCCCTTCCGTCTAACGGCTATTTAACGATATCAACTATAAAAGGCGCGAAGAGGCATTAATGAAGGAATTGAATACCTGAACTACCACCTGCGATTATTTAGTTACACATTCAATACTCTGTTTTTCACTTTACTACTGAGCATCAGTGTTTATCATTGAATTCACTCTGTAAGAGAGCCATTCACTACTCTTATTAAAAACTTGAGAGACACTCAAGAGTGTGGACTCTTGAGAGGGGTTGTATCCTTACGGGAGTAAGGGGGAGTGATTGAGCGATTCAATTACTGTACCAAGGCACCAAGAGCCCTGTCGATCTTGGAAGATAGTGAAATACTCAGAGGTGTTCTGGGGACTGGAAGTAGGTCACGTGGATTAGACCGAACCAATATAAATCTTGTGTCTCCTCTCTGTGGTTAAAATTCTCCTTACTCTGACTCTCTGTTTTTATTCAATACTTGCACGCTTTTAGTTTTAAATTTTTGTAACTCACCCAATTCACTCCCCTCTTGGGTGAGATTGTTTCTAACATAAAAAGCTAGGAAGAGCTAAAGATAGCTTTCTGCCGCCAGAGATCCCTAAGGATAGGGAAAACCAAAAGTGTTAATGGCCTAGAGTTGTGAGCCAGACCCTTTCTTAATTGGTTAAAAGGAAGTAGCTGACTTGTTTGGGGATCACAGTAAGATTAGGGACATAGAAGTTTTGATGAACGAAACTAAGTAAGACTAGTAAAGGTTAAGAGAAAGTATGTTTTGTCACGATGAACCAAGGAAATTGGTGGCGATGAACGAATACAGAAGTGATTACCAAATGAAGTGGTGACTTTCACCGCGGCGAACAAGAATTCTGGTCGTGACGAATAGAGACAGTGACTCTCAGATGCTGAGGTGGTATCTTAGCAAGACTCGATAGACTATGGGGTCACTAAGAGTAAGACTGGTAGAGATCAGAGAGAGTGGTAGCCATTATTTAAGAGCTATCAGATTCCCTCTTAAGAGGAAGAGTAATGACAAAGAGTTGAATAATGTCACATCTAGTAATATGGCAATTAGGGATAAAAAATATTCCTAAACAATTAAGGGCTAAAAAGGATAAGGAGAAATAGGAGAATTATGGTGGAAAATAATTAGTATGATTTTCCAAGTCAATTATGAAGATTTGACTAATTAAGGAAAATTGGTTAAAAATAATTCTGGAAAAATATTTTCAAGTCTCAAAAAATTAAGAAAAAATGAAGATAATATTCTTTGAGAATTATATGAGGTTGTGTAATTGGTTTTATGACCAAATTACCCTTGGAAAAATTACAAAGGAATTTAAGGGAGATTTAAGCTAGTTTAAGGCCTTTTATTTGGAAAATTCCAAATAAATATTTGGAAGGAGAATAAAATCCCAAAAAAATTTCTATGATTCCCCAAAGAATTATAAGAGATTATAAAATTAAAAGGATACCCTTAATTATCCAGGATTTTTCCTAAGTAATAAGAAAAGTGGAAAAATACTAAAGAGAAGGAAATTAGTTTTTCTTTTTATTTAATTAATGGGAATTCGAGTTTGGGCTAAAGAGGGAATTTTGGAAAGAGAAAATTGAGGAGAATAAATTATGGATTTGAAAAAAAATAATTATAGAGGCCAAAATACTGTAATTGTAGAAAAGAAATTAAACTCGGAGTAAAAGTGCACCGATAAAGTATAGATTAGAGTCTTACACTTTACTTAGCCCACAAGTTGCCACTTGTCAAGCCCTTATTAAAGAGTAATTAAACTTTTCAAGTGTCAAGCCTCAAGTGGAAGAGTATACAGAGAATTCCAAGAAAATATCAAAAAATGGGAAATAATATTCTAAGGCTCTTCGATGAAGAGAAAAGACGAAAATACCCCTCAGACAGCTTAAATGGAATTTATGAGGTTGTGTCCAATAAAAAGTACATTGTCAGAGGCAATTATTTAAAATAACAAGATACCTCAAAAATGTATACAAAAATAAGGTTAAATGGTTGAAAGGTTGTACTAATTTATAAAATTAGTCCCACAACCAAAAGGCCAGTGGAATGGCTTTAATAAAATAAAAAGCCGGTTATGTTGATAAAAGGGTATTTTAGTAAATGAATTTTTATGCAAGGCTTAAAGGAAGTGTTATGGCCTAAGAAAATTCATAGATACTCTATAAATTAAGGGGAATTTATGGCAGACAGAAGAATTTTTGAGCTCCGGAAGGCCATAAAGGAAGTCAGAGAAATGTGGGCAAAGTAAATTCGGAGGAAACTCAGGAAACAAGTTTGATCCAATAGCTAGGATCTAATCTCCCTTCTCCTCTACCACATTTGTGACACTTGGCACCTTCTAGAAGAATGAGGTAAGGATGATGCAAGAAGATGATGCAATGATGATGTAAAAGTCAACTTAAACTTCCAAGATTGCCCTTACTCTTTCTATTAGCCACCAAAGGCATTTTAGTCCATTCAAACCAAATTTTCGGCTATAAATAGGGCCTCTCCCCCTTTATATTTTTGGCCAACATGAGTTTAAGAGGGGAAACTCTACCAGAATTTAGAGAGAAAAACGTAGGGGTGAAGGCCAAGAAGAAAGAACAAGATTCAAGCTTCAAGATCAAGGTATGTGATGGTTATAGCATCTGATTTGATGCCTATTTTGAATAAGTTAATCTTTGTATCTGATTTTGAAATTTGGCATGATTATAGTACACTCTTTAAGCTTTAAGCCCAATGGTATAACACTTTATTTGGATATGTGTACGATTTATGGTGATTTTTCAAAGTTAGGGCTTGAAATCTGGAAACAATGTTTAACCTTTGAAAGAGTGTTGAATTCCGTACAATTCTGGTACTATTCAGTGCAGAATTGGTTCCTGAAACTATTTTTCCTTTAAATATAACTTAAGGATATTTTATTGAGATTTGGAACCACTCAGTTTTGATTTGTCTAGAATTAATTATGAATTTTCAAGTTGAGCAAAAATTCTGGAATTTCTGTATGAACACTACCCGCGAAGTAAAATTTTCAGATTTGATCTTCTTGAATCTAAGGCCATCTAAAGTGGTCCTAATTGATAAGAAATAGATCTTAAGGATGGAAAAGAGTGAGATTTATATTAGAAAAGCTAGAAAGAAAACTCTAAAACCAAGAGAAAGGGTTGAGGTTCAAGAGAGCTAGTTTTGAACATTATGTAATCTCTTGGTCATAATAGATTGTATGATCATTATGACTATGTTTAGGACCTTGGAACATCTAAGAGGATATTTGATGATGTTAACCAAATGCCCATATGGTTGGAAAGTCAAGGGAGTCACAAGAAAAGTAAGAGGAAAGCTTGAGGTGCAAGGTAGTGAACTTACCTATTATCATTGCTTGATGTTGTATGCTTGTGTGTTGCTGTACATGATGTTTGAATGTTGTTGTGACATGTATTGGCTGCTATAAATGCTATTTATGATGAATAGATTATGTTTCCATGGCCATGCATCAAGAAAGTAGCTTTAAGCATGCTAATATGTCACTAGTTAACAAGAGAACAAGCAAGTTGCATGTAGCGCATTAGCATCCATCTAGCATGATTAACATGGTATTGTTTGCTACTGAGATTCCCTCGAATCTCACCCTCTCCCTAACCAACCATTTAGGTCAATCATCAATGGGCAATAATGGCATGAGAAGCAAGGAGAAGAAAGTGGAGAATTGTTCATGTTAATAAATGATATTATTTTCAATGTGTAATTCTCCTATTATGTAATTTATGTTATGGATGCCTATGATGCCATGTAATTAATTATAATATTTATGGCAATAAATGAAAGTGTATGAGCATGAATGGGAAAGAGTAAGCCCATGTTATGTATGCCAAAGAAATAAAAAGAATTAAAGTAAAGAGATGTTAAGAGATAAAACGTAGGTCCTAGAGCAGTGAGTCTGTAGCTCCAGTTTGACCTATCAAACGAATGAGTTAAGCCACGAGATTTGGCAAAGTTATACTACATACCCCAATATTTAAAACAAGAGGTAGATCATCTCAATTGGATGTGTACACATAGAGATACAAATTTCCAAAATTAAGGCATAGAATCTGAAAGTTACAGATTTTACGAAATGAATAGTAATATTTATTGATTAAACTGTATGAATTGGACGAAGATAAGTTCAATAGGATATTTTTCCTTTAGTAGCATCAAAATAGCTTCCTGTAGAATTTTAGAATACCTCAATACGATTTTTATGGAATTAGTTATGAATTTTTGAAGTTGGACCTGTAATCTGGAAGTTAAACAGTAAATAGTAACACGAGTAATTATGTTGAAATTTTAAATCCGCGGGCTTGTGTCGTGATCTACTTGAACCATAACACTTATGAATGTGTGCTCTGAGGGGTTAAAGGCAGGACATTTCAAAGAGTGATCTTAAAGTGCAACCAAGGAGAAAACAACCATCTTAGATCAAGTAAGCTTAGAGTTAAGGTTAGTGGATGATTCTAAGTTGTTTCTAACTTGATTCTCTTGAGTTCGATGGTTAAAATTTCTGGCTTTTCCATTACTTTTGTGCTGGCAAAAATGTATGATGTATAGGGGAGAAATTTTTGTTGTTAACCAAAGCTAGAACAGTATGATTTAAAGCGGTTTCAAGTGGTTTTATGTGTTTTTGAAAAGATTTTATGGTTGGTTCTCTAGAGGTATGATTTGGCCAAGATGAGAACCCTAACCTAGAATGAGATTTTCAAAGTTTTGATGCTTCTATAGTGTTCAAAATGGAAAATGGTGTAGGATAAGAATGAGATCCAAATCTTCCAAATTATGTTTACAAATTAAAAAAGGCTTTATATGGATTGAAACAGGCACTTAGAGCTTGGTATGAACGTCTTAACAATTTTCTGATAGAAAAAGGTTTTGAAAGAGGCAAGGTTGATGCAACACTCTTTATCAAAAGAAATAAGAAGGAACTTTTAATATTTCAAATTTATGTAGATGATATTATATTTGGTGCTACTAACCAAAATCTTTGCCAAGAATTTGCCAAGCTAATATAGGGAGAATTTGAAATATCTATGATGGGAGAACTAAATTTCTTCCTCAGATTACAAATCAAACAAAGAAAGAATGGGATATTCATATCCCAAATGTAGTATTTGAAGGAACTTTTAAAGAAATACGGCTTGGAGCAAGCAAAGAGTGCAAATACTCTAATGAGCTCGACCATATCCTTGGATTCAAATAAGAAGAGCATGGATGTGAATTTGACCAAGTATAGAGGAATGATTAGATCACTACTCTACCTCATAATAAGTAGACCAAATATTCAATTTAGTGTAGGGATCTGTGTTAGATATCAATCAGCTCCTAAGGAATCACATAAAGAAGCCATCAAGAGAATTCTTAGATATCTTGTCAAAACAACTAATCTGGGAATATGGTATCCAAAGAAAGGAGCAGAATATCTCATGGGATACTTAGATGCTAACCATAGGGGTTACAAAACAGACAGGAAAGCAGTAGTGGACAATGCCAATTCCTCGAAGGCTATATGGTTTCATGATCAAGCAAGAAACAAAACACTGTGGCCATATCTTCTACAGAATTAGAATATGTTGCCACTACAAGCTGTTGTGCTCAGAGACTATAGTTAAAACAATATTACAAGATTTGGCAATCAAGTTGAAGGAGATCCCAATTCTATGTGACAACATGAGTACTATTAGCTTATCATACAATCCTATTCATCATGCCTGAACTAAGCATATTAATGTTCGACATCACTTCATTTGGGATCATGTTCAAAAGAAAGACGTGAAGGTAGAATTCATTCCTACTGAATACCAAGTTGCAGACATCTTTAAGAAGCCTCTCGACTAATAGAAGTTCAATTACTTCAAAAGAGAATTGGAAATGGTAAATCCCAATGAGTTGTAA
Organism: Neltuma alba; assembly: GCF_004799145.2. NCBI lineage: Eukaryota > Viridiplantae > Streptophyta > Magnoliopsida > Fabales > Fabaceae > Neltuma > Neltuma alba. Next base: position 19,279 of record NW_021635184.1, read on the forward strand.
GAAATCCTATGTTACCTCTTCATCTTGAGTTTTTAAATTTGATGTTTTGATGATTAGAAAACTAACTTAAGCATCAGAGTGGAGAGAAATTTGTTTTACAGGATGCTCTGTTTGGACGTTGAAAAATAGAAGTAAATAGAGGAGAGGATGCTCAATGAGGACATTGATGATTATGCTTCAAGAATTGCTATAATTATCGATCACTGATTAAACACAAATTGTTTATATTATTTGACGACATTTTATAGGTTTTTGTTATACTTTTTAGCTCATTTTGATGATATAGTTGTGCTTATTTAAGTTTGAGAGTCCTTGTTTTGAGTTAGTAGTATTTGAGGGTAAAATTGTCATATTCATTCATTAATTGCATTTAGTTGATTTTTGGGGATAATCGATACCTCAAACCATTGCTTTTCATTTCAGGATACTCAAGAAGTAGAGCCAAGAGTTAAGACTAAGGAGGTGTAACACATATGATGCAACAACAACATCTCTGCTAGGTTTCATTGTGGCCAACTCATGCCTTCGCCACAACGAAGCCAGGAGTTCCACCTAAAGACTCCTTAGAAAAGTTTACCGCTCTGAAGACACATCATCAAGCAGAAGACCTCTCAAGAATGGTTCACCACGGTGAAGCCATACTTTTACTGCGACGAGCTCTTCAAATCAACAACCTAGACTGAAACTATTTTCAGAAATTTTACCTACCCACTCATGCAAACTAACCCAGTACACCTCATTACCAGTTTAGAAACCCTATTTTGGAGTAAATGACATCATTGACTAGGGAGACAGCCTCCATTTTTGGTCCTCTCTGATCCCTCTCTCATCTAACCCTAATCTCTTCCATTTTCCACCATCAAACCTCCACCATGGGTAGCTCAGATTCATTCCCAGTTGAAAAGCTTCAGAATTCTATGTATGGCTAGGCATTTTTCTTCCTCTTGAAGGTGTCGTAATGGTTGGAGTTCAATGAGCTAAGAAAGGGAGTAGTTTAATCCTAGTTTAGGTATGAATTTATGAAATTATGAATTTCTAGGTTTAGGATTTGTAATTTGCAGTTGAACTACTTGATTATAGTTGTAATCAATTTTGAATATCCATTTTGTGTAGTGGATTGGTTAATGTAGACCTTTGAGCTTAAATATATGTGGTATCATATATGTCGATTTTGTGATCTTTTGATGCTCTCTACTCTTGCACGATTGTATTTTGATATTGAGTTGATTCTGATTGCATTTGGCCTATTGCATTAATCAATCTTTCTACACACACTAAGAGCACTTAACAGGGTCTTAAGAAATGGAGTCCTACTGCTTAAGATCCTGGACTTAAAGAGTACTTTGAGGTTTACCATTTTGAAACTTAGTGATTTCTACTCCTTTATAAATCAATTCTGAACTATGACAGCCTAAACACACTTTTAAGAGGATTTTATCATTGCTTGATCATCTGTTTTTCATCATTCCATTTCTTACATCCCTAAAATCTAAAAATATTTTCTTACCATTCAGTTTAATTCACTTAATTTTTTGGAAAAGGAAAAACAAAACCCCCCTTTTTATGTTTAGTTTGCATTGCATGGCATTCAAGTTAGCTTAGGTCCATTCCTTTAGGCTCTGATTAAGCAAAACGACCCGGCGTTGCACCCTATAGTACAATCCTTGGATAAAATTTTGATTTAACCTCCAAGGGTGAGAATAGGTTATGAATCAATCATCTGATCAATAATGGCATTTATGGGTCAAATTATTGATCACTAAAGCATATAGAAGCACATGGAGAATGACAATTAACAAATTTTGGATAATGTGTTTGATAATTTAGATTTTCAAACATATGATCGATCATCTGAGACAAAAGCTTATGAATAGAAGAAAGCAGCTTAAAAGGTAAGGTTGATTGATTACCTGATCAAACATTGATTTATCGATCAACATAGGTAGGTATGGTTTCTGGCTACAAATTATCCATAACGTGTTTGATTAATGCTTGTTAGATAACGTGTTCCATAACTGTTCATCTTGTTCTTATTGTTCTTTAATATTATCAATTAGCTAATCGATCATGACTTATTCGATAGCTTGATTGATAATTCTCAGTGTTTTAAGTGTAGAAATTTGAAATTCCCTCGTCAGTTATAGAACCCTAACTCAATAACCATTGTCCCTATTTTCAATAACGGTCAAAATCACTTCCATTCCTTTAAAATCTCTCACAAAACTCCTTCCAAAATCACTTGTCTAACACTTTTAATCACTTTAAACCCTTCCTTGCTCAAAAATCACTGAATATTTCTCTACAAACCCATTCTACATCAAAAATGGCCAAAGTGAAGCAACCAAGTGCTAGCTGAGAAGAAAGCTCTAAAAAACAAGTCCAAACCAAAGAGACTATACCTTAAAGTGCCATGACAAAGTATAGATTGAAGCTTAGGCAAGAAAAATCATAGAGCACACTAAAGATCAGAGAAAGCCAGACGTAAAGCTTGTCTCAACAAACACCACGAAAAAGACAAATTCGGTCAAAGTCTAAGCTTCCTGCAGTCTTTAAAGAATCAAAAACTAAGCCTAATAAAAAAGTGTCAGTTCAAAAAGTTGTGAACACGGCTCTAAAAATTTTAGTACCCAAGCAGCTGAGAAATAAGAAGCAGAGAGCCAGTAAAGGGGTCTCATATTAGACCCTTACTCAAGGTAATCCTCCTCGACCCTCTGCTGAATTTTTAGTTGGGAAACTGGATGAGGATGTCAATATGGGCAAGTATAAGACAAATTTTGCAACAAGAAAGTTTTACCCAGTAGTATCTGTGGACTTAGAGAGTTTGAAAACCAATGAGAAAACAAGATTAGACTTATCTAACCTAATGGAATATTACACCCATTGGTGAAGTATTAGAGGAGATTATTATCCTAAGATAGTTAAGAGATTCTGTCACATCCTAAATTTTAGGCCTAGAAGTACCAGATTTAACTTGAAATAGGTAGGCTACTAGACCCTTTTTGGCAGAGGTCCCAGAGATTCCCTAGAAGGACAAAGGGAAAGTTTTATGGGACTGAGAAAATAGGAAGTTAAAGACTTGGATGAAGTCTCAGGATCCAGAAATGATCAATAGATACAAATATAAGCCAAAGGTTATGTTGGAGGCCCCAATGAGGTGAATTTCAGGTTAGGCTAAACTAGGGGTAGATTTGTATTTTTATAAAGTTTTGAGCTGGTAAGCGTAAAAATAAAAATTATGCCCGAAAATTCTAAACAATTCCCAAAAAAATGGTAAGGTGTAAATTAGAGGTTTTAGAACCTCAATTGAGACCCAAGAGGTAAAAATAGTATAAGATAGCTTATTACAGAATTTTTCAAAAACGGAGGTTTTTAGGAAAATAGTGGAAAAATTGGAGGAAAATAATTCTTTAAAATAGCTAGAGGCCTCAATAAATTTGAAAAAAAAATAGATAAATTATCTAAATATGGAAGTAAATTTATAAAATTGGGTTTTAGCCCTTGGAAGTATAGGAATTAATTTTAGAAAATTTATTTCCTGTAGTTTTACAGATAAAAGCCTAATCAGGGGAAAATTTAAAATAAATATCTAGAGGTGGAGAAAAATTTTGAAAATTTTCAAATCATATTCTTATATGAAAAGGGGATTTATCATTGAGAGAAATGAATTTTTGAAGGCCTAGAAAAATTACAGAATGTTACAAGTGAATAGTAACTAAAAAGGAGTCGGAATGGTTTGTAATTGTGATTTGGTTTGTGGGCCAACTTTTTGGGCCATCCTAGACCATGTGTGGGACCCACATTAGGCCTAGAAGAGAGCCTAATTTTGTGAATTGCTGCCCACTCAAAGAAATTAATTAAATAAAATTCAAAATTCATGGATAATGTTGGAAATTTCTAGTAAAAGGACATGTGTACTGTTGGATTGAAGACATGTGGCTTGATGACGTGAACATGATGTCATCAAGATGATGTAACCATGATGTTGTAGGACACTTGTTATCACAAGATAAAAAGAAAAATAGACGATCAAGATTAAGCCATATATTTTTAAGATTAACAGCTAAGATTCGATCTTGTTTTCTATAAATACCCCCTCCCTACCCCTTATTTCACCCTAACCTCATGGAAACCTTGGGAAAACTCTTACAAAATAAATTTTAGAGAGAGAAAGAAGAAGGGGAGAGAAAGGCCAAGTGATCCCATGCAAGATCAAGCTCTAAAACAAGATATGCTCAAGGTTTTTGATGTAGTTTTCACTACCCTTGTTGTTGTTAAGCTTGTTTATGGATTTTAATGATTTTTGGGAGCTTAAAACCCTAGGGAGGCATGCTGCACAAAATTTTGAAGGATAGGAGAACATGAAATTGATGTTAGAATAATGTTTAAAGGCTTGAAAGAAACAAGAATCAAGTGGCTTTATGTTGAAATTGGTTGAATTTCATGATTATGTAACTTAAGTAACATTTTGGCCAAAGCTAGTTCTTGAGGCTAGGATTAGATTTTGATGATTTTAATGCTTCAAATGTGTTTAAAATGGAAAATTGTGTGGGGTAAATGTGAGAAAACAAGTTTGGAAGCATTGGACTTGAACATGGAAATTTTGGACCCTAAAGGCATCCCATTCGCTCAAGGCTAGTCCATAAGGAAGGAGTTTGATTTTGATTATTTTGAGCTTGGAAATGGATTCTATATACAAATTGTGAGGGAATAGCATGTGGAATTAGTTTTAGAAAGATTATAAATCAAGGTCAAAAGTTAGAAGTTAATATAATTCAGAGAAAACAAAGTGTTGATGTTGCTGATTACCATGGCACTAATGAATGAATAGAAATGATATGTTGATGCATTTGGGGTCATGAGCCATTGAGGAAGATGAATGGTAAAGGTTGAGCAAGCAACCTTAATGGTTGGTAGCAAAAGGAGCAAGGGGAAGTAAAGAGAAAGTTTAAAGACACAAGGTAGCAAACTTTTTTTTTTCGGGGTGAAACACAAGGTAGCAAACTTGATCTTACTCTTATGTACTTGGTATTTGCTTGCATGTATGACATGTTTCTATGTTATATGATTTTATAAACTCATGTGTTGTGATTGTGAATGTGTTTGAAATATGCCATAGGCCTATGTGTTTTATGATAAATGCATGATGATTTCCAAACATGTCACTATGTTATAAAGATGTTAAGTTGCAAGCATGTTATAAATGCCAAGCTTGCCATATATGTTTGGGGTGGTTATTATTTGCTACTGATATTCTCCCGAATCTCACTCCTCCCTAACCAAATATTTAGATCAATCAATGATGCACAATGATTGCATGAAGGAGAGCATGAGAAGGAAGGACAAGAAAGTAGAGAATTATTGATGTTAATGATTGGTTAAGGATTTACGTATAATTCTCCTATTACGTAAATTATATATATGAATGCCGATGATGCAATGTATTTGTTTAGAATGTTTATGGAAAGAATGGATAGGAAAGGATAGGGCCAATCTATGCGTGCCAAAACAATAAAAAGAATTAAAGCAAGAATTGTCTAATGGATAAAACATAGGTCCTGGAGCAGTTAGCTTCCAGCTTCGGTTTGACCTGCCAAATGTATGAGTTAAGCCATAAAATTTGACAGATATATTATACCTAAGCTTTGAAATGATAGGTAAGTCACCTCAATTGGATGTGTATACTAAGGGATACAAATTTCCAAATTTGAGCTAAGAAAACTGGAAGTTCCAGAATTTACCACATGAACAATGATTTTCACAGATTAAACTGTATGAATTGGCTTAAGATAAGTCTAGTTTGATATTTTTCTCCTACAGAGAATTGAAAGAGATTTGAGTAGAATTTTGGAGCACCTTAATATGATTTTTATAGAATTAGTTATGATGTTTCAAAGTTGGACTAAAAATCTAAAAGTTAACTAGTGAATAGTAACCTGAGAACCAATTGCAAATTTTTAATCTATGGGCTTGTTTCATAAATCGTTTGAATCATAACACTTCCAAATGCATACTCTAAGGCTTAAAGGAAGGATGTTTTAAATTCTATTGCAACATAAAGGTGATAGAAGAGTATGATGAAGACGGTAATATGGCAAGGAGCTATATAACCACTAAGCTCAGAGGCTAAGCTATCACTCTGGACCCAGTTAAGATAAATGAGCCTATGGGAACACAAGATCATATAAGAGGGCCTAATATGAATGTTGTGAAGGCTTATAAGATACTGATGCAAAGTGATACCTACCTTGGAGAACTTAGCTTTCCCCCAAGTCAAATGTGTAATTATTATAGGATAATCCACTACATTTACTCTAGGAGTATGGTTAATAAATCAAGAAGCTTTTCACACTTGACCCAAGAAGATTACATCCTATTAGCCCAAATTATAAGTGGGGAGAAAATCAATATTGGGTCAAGTGTGAAAAGCTTCTTGATTTATTAACCATACTCCTAGAGTAAATGTAGTGGATTATCCTATAATAATTACACATTTGACTTGGGGGAAAGCTAAGTTCTCCAAGGTAGGTATCACTTTGCATCAGTATCTTGTAGGCCTTCACAACATTCATATTAGGCCCTTTTATATAAAATCAATATTGGAGGTTTAATCTACAGTGAGATGAAGAACTTTACAATGTTCAAATCCAAGTCTACTCCTATTCCTTATCCCCAGTTGGTTTCATATTTTCTCCAGGTGCATAACATTGCACATTTGGAACCTTGAGAAACCAAGGAGAAAATTCCATTGTTTGGAATCACTTAGTTGAATAAGATATGGATTGTAATGCCCTTCTATCACACCTTACTTTTATACATTTTAGCGCATTATACGGAAGCATTCGGAACAACATTCGTTGGCCTTAAGGTTAGAAAATCAAGTTTTAAAATTTGACTTGTATGGTCATGATTCACTGCACATTCCAGAATTTGGGGGTCAACTTTGAAAAATCATAACTAATTCTAAAAAAATCAAAATGGTGTGATTCCAATTTCCACATAGATTTCTTTCAATTCTATACAACAAAAAAATAACAATCTAGACTTATCCTTGCCCAATTCGTACAGTTTAATCAATAAAGATTACTGTTCATTTGGTAAAATCAGGAACTTCCAATTCTGTGCCTCAATTTTGGAAATTTGTATCTCCTTTTGTACATGTCCAATTAAGGTGATCTACCTGTCATTTTAAAGCTTGAGATGCATACTATAAGTATGCCAAATCTTGTGGCTAAACTCATTCATTTGATAGGTCGAACTAGAGCTACAAACTCACTGCCCCAGGACCTACGTTTTATCCTTTAACCACTCTTTACTTTAATTCTTTTTATTTCTTTACATACATAACTTGGGCTCACTCTTTCCCATTCATTCTCATACATTTCTATTCATGCCATAAATATTATAATTAAATACATGGCATCATTGGCATCCATAACATAGTTTACAAAATAGGAGAATTATACATTCATCAACAGTCTCATCCATTAACAAGAATAATTCTCCGCTTACTTTTTCTTGCTTCTCATGCTATTATTGCCCATCATTGATTGAACTAAATGGTTGGTTAGGGAGGGGTGAGATTTGGGGGAATCTCAATAGCAAACATTGCCACATACATGTACAAGATGGATGCTAGTGTATGGTATGTAGTTTTTCATAAACTTAAGTTAACTAGTGACATGCCATCATGCTTTATGCTTGGCATAAAAATGCATGGCCATGGGAACATATTAAAAACAGTATTTCTAGCAACAATCATCATGTCACAACATTATTCAAACAACAAATACAAACCAACACATGAGCATACCACATCAAGCACATAAAGGGTAAGTTCACTACCTTGCACCTCAAGATTTCCTCTTGCTTTTCTTTTGATTCCCTTGACTTCCCAACCATAAGGGCTTTTGGTCAACATCATCAAACATTCTCTTGGATGTTCTAAGGTCCTAAACATAATCACATTGGTCATACAATCTATTGGGACCAAGAGATTATATAAAGTTCTCTTAATTTTGGATTGATGTTCTAGCTTTGTAAAATTATTCCCTATCATTTGGATAAAATTTAGACAGTACTTTTCCTTAGAAAAATGACTTCCTAACATCATCAAACTATCATAAAATCAACATATAACTACCATAAACCAACATAGAGAAGTTTGGAAGCCTTACCTTGGTTCCAAGTCACTTCCCCTCTCTAGAATTCTCTTCTTTCTCTCTCTAGTTTTGATTTTGCAAGAGTTTCCCCTCTTCAAATGGTCTTGCACGAAAATGAACTATGGATGGGGGGTATTTATAGGCTTTATACTTTTTATAATGCAACACATGCCCTCCTTGAATAAGAGCTTATCTTAGCCCTCCATTCAACGACCCTTCCATGTGTACACATCTTAAGCAACATAGCCTAAGAAGATGACAAGTGTCTTGGTGAGTCATGACTTCAAGAAGCTTGTAGATGCTTCTAGAGATTTCTAGTTCCCTTTAGGTTCTTTTATACTCTTCATGATTGTTCTAGATTCTTCTAGATAGTTCTAAATTTTTCTAACAATTTGAACAATTCCTTTCATGTCTATTCATCAACTTGGCATTAAAATAGGGAGAAAATAAATGGAAAATTCGTGTAAAAATATTTCTTTAATTATTTCTTCACCTATCAAGCCAATCTTGCACCATATCGGATATTTTTCGGGTTATGACTTACCCTGTACTACCAGGACATTTTCTTCTTAAAATTCTAGCCAATAAAAGGTACATATATGGTGCCACCTTAGAGGAGTATAGATGAAAATAATTAGTTCTACTAACAGGCTACTTAACCTTACTGAGTCATACAGTAGAGATTTCACTATAACAGGTAGACAAAGGACTGTCTAAAATATTCCCGTACTATGTTCTGATTTTTATGCTGTCCATAAATATCTTCTGCTGACTCAGCATGATGACTTGTACGTGTCATGATTGCATTTAGTGACTCAGCATGATGACTCATAGGTGTCATGATTACGCTTGGTGACTCAGCACTATCATAATGGCCCTTAGATATTTTCTTTGGTTTTGTCTCCTATTTAGGAGATAAAAATTATTTAATATTTGATTGGGGCATTTTATTCAAACCAGAGCTCCAAAAATTCATCAAAAAATATCATAAAATTTCTCATATTATAGAGAAAATCTGTGAATTTTCTCAGGCCATAACTCAACCTGTAGCCCCACTTAAAAATCGTTCTTTAAAATGCCCTTTTCTGGTATAACTGGCTTTTAAGTATTCTTAAAGCCATTTTGATGGTCTTCTGGGAATGAGACTAATTTTATAATTTTCTACAATGTCTTAGATCATACATCCCCATTTTACCATAATTTTCTGAGATTTAAATCTACCTCTACATCTCAAACTGAGTCATAAACTTATAAATTCCTTTTAAGTTATCTCAGGGGTATTTTCATCATCTCTCTTCACAAAAAAACCTTAGAATATTATTTCCCATTTTCTGGGATTTTCTTAGAATTTTCTATGTACTTTCCATTTTTACCCCTGATGGCTATAACTTTCTGAATTTACGGTTTTACCCCTGCTTTGGCTTAACCTCATAAAACCATCTCTTTGAGGCTTCTAACATAACCTCTAGTCTGTATCTAGCCTCTTTTTTCTTCTTTCTGGGCCTTCGAGACTTTACTGGAGCCTCTAACTTTGATTACACTTTAGCCTTTTAAAACTTTCACTTTGCAGTTTAGTCCCTGAAACTGCTTTAACTTCCTTTCTCATCTTTGGGACCTCTGCTAAAAATGGGTCTGGTAGCCTATCCAATTCAGGCTATTTTTGGTACTTCTAAGCCCAAAAATTAGGATGTTACACCTTCTACCTAGCATAGAAGAAGGTAGATAATGAGAAAGGGAAATAACCTGCTACTACCATCTTTCAGGGACAGGATGAAGCTTAGTCATCTACAAATTCTATTTTGGATCTCTATTGGCAAACAATGGCAGTTTTGGAAAGAGAGGTCTCTTAAAGCTTTGACATGGTGGACAAGGAGCTTAGGAGCCTGGTCATTTTACTCTCTACCAACTTTTCTGCATCTAGCACCTCATTCACTTATGAGGACCTGTTTATTCATCCAACCTCACCCCCATTAACTAAACCTATGCCAACTTTAGGTCCAACTCTAATCACTTCTGTCTCAACTTTTTCTGTTGACTCAACCACTATTCCTTCCTCTACCTCACTTGCCATTATTTTATTTCCTCAACCTCAACCTCACCCTCAACCACTCCTACCTACCTCTCATACTCTCTCTCCCATTGCTCAACTACCTCCTCTTTCTATTCCATTTACCCTACCTTCTCTTCCTAGTTCTTCTTCTACCCTATCCGATGCTGACAAAAAGGGGGAGAAGAATTCAGATTTAGACTAGGTTTAGTTTCTATGTTTCTGCGTTGTGGTTTGGATTCTGTTCTATTGTTCTTGGATTCTATTTTGATGTATACATGAATTTCAGTTTATTTGCTTTTGTATCAGTTTTTGATTCTGTGAATTTTTTCTGACAAAATGTTTAATTTCTTGTGCTTTAAGTATTCTATATATCTCATGCTTTGTCATCATCAAAAAGGGAGAGATTGCTAGATTTAAGGTTTTGATGATAACAAAATGAGTAATTAAGTTTGTTTGCATATTTGTTATGTTAATCGATCATGTGATCGATCTTTGGTTGATCGAATATGTGCTAGATAATTAACCACATGTTATGAGTTGAAATACTAGTAATACTTATCGATCACATGTTAGATAAATCATTGTGATAGATAACCGGTTAGATAAATAGGTTGTTCGATCATGTGTTCGATCATCGGTAAGACTGTTTCAATATGAGTACTTTCAAGAAATTATTGATCACCTGATCAATAATTCAAATGATCGATAAGCTATCTGGTAAAGAGGATAATCTTCCTCACTATTAGCAGAAGGGTAATCGAGCACCTTATCAATTAAATGGTTATCAATCATATGTCAGATAATTGGTAAGTCTCTTCAACTCATACACTTTTAGAATGCTTTATGAATTATCAATCATCTTATTAATCATCTTCTTATCGATGACTTGTTCTAAAATTATTTTACAAAATTCCTCTTTTTGTTTGATCAGCTATTCGATCAAGTCCCATTATGAAAATCAAGTTTTCACTGACTATAATCAATAACTTAATCGATAATTTAATTATCAATCATTTAATTGATCAACGTCATTTTTTTCTATACTATAATCTAAGTCTTTTTGAACCAATTTTTGATAAATTGTTTGATCAAGGTTTTATAGATAACATTTTAGATTAAGGAAGTTCAAAGTATATTTACACAGTTACTTAAATTATCAATAATTTGTTCGATAAAGTATTTATCGAATAGCTATTCCATAAATTACAAACACATTTCTTTAAACTGTTCTTCATGATTATCTTTCAAAATGTCACACCTCCTGTATTACCATATTATATAACAATTAGAACCATTCAAAATCATTATACAAGCCTCAAATGTGAAAAAATTTTAATTTCACAATTTTCATTTTTCGGATTTCCGTACACTATTCACAACAATTTGGGCCAACTTTAAAAATTCATAACTAAATCTAGAAAAATCAAAATGAAGTGGTTCCAATTTTCACGCGAAGCTTGGTAAGAGTTCTATGGAGAAAAATAATCATGAGGTCCAATTTGTTAGGATTATGGTTTTGATGATAACAAAGTTAGATTTAAGTAGTTCAGTATGTTGATCGATCATCTAATCGATCAAGTATTTATCGATAAGCTATCAGATAAAATGTCAGTGCAAACCACTAATTTAAATGAGATTTTGATTTATAAGTTGTTTGATAATCCGTTGATCGATAAAATGATCGATTATCTCTAAGTAGAAGTTATACAAGTTTACAGTTAATTATCGATAACTTGATCGATAACATAAGATAATCGAACAAGTAACAGATAAAGAGAACTAAAGCCTAATCAAACACTCACTGATTGATCACCTATTCGATAAACCCAATTTATCCTTACTCTTCACTGAGTGATTTTCACATGGTATTTATCGATAACATTATCGATCATAAATTTATCGATAATGTGATCGATCAACATGAACTGAAGTTTCAATTCAGTAACACTTGAATTATTGATTATCTGATCGATCAATGAGTATTCGATAAACTGCTCGATCACATTACTTTTCTAGTTCTATCTCAATTAGCTATGATGGTTCTCAAATTCAACTCTCTTTTTCCTTCCAAACTATTTTTAGCATGCATGATCATTTTGGCCATTTTGCTAAGTGATTTATAATCAAAATGACTCTGATCTTTCTTTGGTTCACATATCAGCATAAGTGTCTCAGCTGCATTTTATCGATCACTTGATCGATAAATCAATGATCCATCACTTGACCAATAATCTTATTCAACTGATTCATAAAGCTTTCACTCTGATTATTGATAACCGGATCGATCAACCAGTGATCGATCAGCACTTCGATCAAGAATGTCCAGATTGTTATTCTACATATTTAACAGTCTTTTTGAATCCACCTGAATACAATGAATAATCATTCTATCATCTGTTCAATTCTACCTTAAGGTCTACATTGCAAAGGTTAACTTATTGAAGTTAAAAGTGTTGTTGCAGATTACGTAGAGAAATCACAACGGCTCTTCAACGGTTGATTACGTAGCCTGTAACCTACTGTGTCAGAAGCCCAGAAGCATTAATGGCAGAACTATTATAACTGGGAAAACACATAAACGGAGTCACAATGGCTAGAAGCTCTTCCGTCTAACGATTACTTACCAACCTCAACTATAAAAGGCGCGAAGAAGCATTAATGAACGACATTGAATACTCGAGCTACCGTCTGTGATCATTTATTATTGCATTCAATACTCTGTTCTTTCAATCTTACTGAGCATCAGTGTTTATCTTCTATACACTTTGTAAGAGAGATTACTCACTTATCATTGATTACATTAGAGTGATACTCAAGAGTGCGGACTCTTAAGTGTGGGTTTGTAACCTTACGGGAAGTAAGGGGGAGTGATTGAGTGAATCAATTACTGTACTGAGGCACCAAGAGCCTGATCAATCTTGGAAGATAGTGGAATACTCAGAGGTGTTCTGAGGACTGGACGTAGGTCAAGTGATTAAGACCGAACCAGTATAAACCTTGTGTTTGTCTCTCTACAGTGAAACCTTCCTAAACTTACACTCTCTGTTTTCGATAGTATTCATTTTTAATTACGCAATTTTTTCTATCTCACCCAATTCACCCCCCTCTTGGGTAAGACTGCCACTAACATTTGGTATCAGAGCAGGCCTCTTCAGAAAAGACTTAACAGTCTGAAGAGAGATCTCATGGCAGGATTCGAAGATAGTGTGCTACTGGAAGGGTGTTCAACGTCCAAACCGCCAGGCTTTAATTGAAAACTATACATTTTGGAAAATGAGGATGAAAATCTTTATTAAAGCCACCGAATATAGACTATGGGACATGATAGAGCACGGCAACTATGTCCCTATAAAAACCGTAGACGGATAGCAAATACGCAAGAGTCCCAGAGGATTCGATGAAGAAGACAAGAAGCTAGTGATCCTAAACGACAAAGCCATCAACATACTCACCTGTGCGCTGAGCCAAAAAGAATACTTCAGACTTTCTAGCCTGGAGACTGCAAAAGAAATGTGGGAAGCCCTAGAGATAGCTCACGAAGGAACCACTGGTGTAAATTAGAGCAGAATCAACACTCTCACCACTGAATTCGAGTTATTCAGAATGAAGGATGGAGAGAGTATCCGAGACATGGAGGTCAGATTCTCACATCTCATAAATCACCTCACGACACTTGGAAAGAAATACAGTCAGGAAGATCAAGTGAGGAAAATACTGAGCAGTCTCACAATAGAATGGGAACCGAAAGTAACAGCAATTGAAGAAACCAAAGGAGAATCTATTGGCTCTGTTGCAGCGCTGTTCGGAAGCCTTGCTGAATACGAGAGCAAGCAAAAATACGAAAAGTAGATGAACGAGAAGAACCGGAAAAGCATCGCTCTTAGAACTCAAGAGAGCGAAGATGACAATGAAGATGATCTTGAAGATGATGAAATGGGCCTTATAGTCAGAAGGTTCAAGAAATTCTACAAGAACAGAGCTGGAAAGAAGTTCCAGCCAAAACGCAGAGCCTCAACATCTCATAATGAATCAAAGGATCCAATCATCTGCTTTGAATACAAGAAGCCAGGACATATCAAGGTAGAGTGTTCCCAACTATCCAGAATGAAGGATAAAGAAAAGAAGAAAGAGTGATTTAGGAAGAAGAAAGCCTTCGTTACATCAATCTGGGGAGATAGCTCTTCGGAGGAAGAAGAAGAAAGTGATGATGAAGAAACCGCTAACATCTGTCTAGTGGCCCAGGAAAACGAAGAATCAGAGACAGATGAGGTAATAATTTCTGAACCATCTTATGATGAATTACAGTCTGAATACAATGCATTACATTTAGATTTAGTAAGAATTGCTAAGGAGTTAGTAAGTTCCAAGAAAAGAATAAAGGTTCTAGAGGAGCAACAGACAAAGCCTGAAGACAACGTAGAACCGCCTCCAGTATGCAAGGAATGCAAAAAGAATAAAAAGAAGGCTGAGGACCTCACAAGAACTCTAGAGAAATTCACTCAGGGAAGTGAAATGCTCAAAGTAATCCTAGGAGCTCAACGGTGTTCGATGGATAAAACTGGTATAGGATATGATCCTGCTCAGGATAAGTCGAAGGGAAAGAAGAAGAGTAGTGGTAGATCGTATCTTACATACTTTAGAAATACTATTCATTCTTCAAATCCATTTGCACTATGTTCTTACTGCAACCGTAAAGGTCATTCAACCTCTTCTTGTTATCACAAGAAGAAAGGAACTTACGGGACATTAAAATGGGTACCCAAAGGTACTTATGTGCCTAGGACAACTCATACTAACCAAAAAGGACCCAAAAAGATATGGGTACCTAAAACATGATTATGTTTTTACAGGTGTGCCTCAAAGCATCCAGAACGAACAAATGGTACGTGGACAGTGGATGTTCCAGACATATGACAGGTGATACTGAGAAGTTCACGACTCTCAAACCAAAAGACGGAGGCAAAGTAAGTTTCGGAGGCAATCAATCCGGAAGAATTGCTAGAATATGAGAGGTAGGAAGTGACAAAGGCATGAAAGTTGAGGATGTATACTACATGGAAGGTCTGTGTCATAATCTACTCAGTGTTAGTCAGAGTACGAATAAAAACAACTGGGTGATCTTCGATTCTGAAGAATGCATAGTAATAAGCAAAGACGACCTACCTTTGAAGAAAGAGCAATTGAATATAAAGCTGAGAGCTCTGAGGGACGGTAATTGTTATACACTTCAAATTGACTCTAAATCCTCTGAAAACTGTTTTATTAGTAAAAAGGAGGAAAGTTGGATTTGGCACAAACGTCTTGCACATGTTAACATGAATCAACTTTCAAAATTAACAAAAAGGGATTTAGTTGTCGGTTTACCGAAAATTCAGTAAGAACGTGATATTATTTGTGATGCCTGTCAGAAAGGTAAACAAACAAAGTCTTCATTTAAATCAAAGAAGACAGTCTTAACTAAAAGGCCACTCCAAATGCTTTATATGGATTTGGTTGGTCCATTGAGAGTGAAAAGTTTCGGTAGAAACTTGTACACTCTTGTGATAGTTGATGACTATTCAAGATTCACTTGGACTTTGTTTCTTTCCTCTAAAGATGAAACGTTTAGTGCATTCATTGTTTTTGCCAAAAAGGTCCAAAATGAGAAAGGTATTTCCATTGTGTCAATCAGGTCTAATCACGGAGGAGAATTTGAAAATAACGAATTTGCTGACTACTATGATAAGAATGGAATTGACCACAATTTTTCAGCACCAAGAACTCCTCAACAAAACAGAGTAGTCGAACAGAAAAGCAGAGTGCTCACAGAAATGGCAAGGGCAATGCTGAATGAAAAAGGAATTTCACAAGTATTCTGGGCAGAGGCAATAGCACAGCTTGCTACATCTCCAATAGAGCCTACATCAGAACTCTACTCGGGAAGACACCATACGAGCTATACAAAGGGAGAAAGCCTAGCTTGGCTCATTTAAAGATCTTCGGGAGTAAGTGCTACATTCACAACAACAACAAAGAAAACTTGGGTAAATTTGATCCTAAAGCTGATGAAGGTCTATTTCTTGGTTACTCTAATCGTAGTAAAGCTTATAGAGTTTTCAACAAACGTACTTTTACAATTGAGGAATCAATTCATGTTGTGTTTGCTGAAACCGAACCAATTTCAAAACCTCTAGATGATGATGTTGAGATCATTCAAAATTTTCAAAAATTGGATTTGAACAAGTCTTCAAACAAATTACCTTCAGAAACCTTTTCAGAAAACAGGGATGATCTAAATGAATCATCTTCACAAGAAAATTTAGAGTAGCCTAAGGCCTGGAGACATAATCGAGATCATCCACTGGAACAAGTCATTGGTAAAGTCAATGAAGGGGTTAAAACCCAGAGACAAGTGTTCAATGAAGTGCGTTTCTCTGCATTCATATCTCACATTGAACCTACTAATGTTGACGAGGCACTATCCGATGAATTCTGGATAGTCGCAATGCAAGAAGAGCTTAACCAATTTGAGAGAAATCAAGTTTGGGAATTGGTACCCAGACCTAATGATCATCCGGTCATAGGCACCAAATGGGTATTCAAAAATAAGCTCAATGAATCTGCACAAATCGTCAGAAACAAAGCCAGATTGGTAGCCAAAGGTTATAATCAAGAAGAAGGTATTGATTATGAAGAAACATATGCCCAGTAGCCAGACTGGAAGCAATACGAGTACTTTTAGCGTTTGCTTGCATTAAAGACTTCAAATTGTATCAAATGGATGTTAAAAGTGCATTTTTAAATGGTTATATTTCAGAAGAAGTCTTTATCGAACAACCCCCTGGTTTTAAAGATTCAAATTTTCCTGATCACATTTATAAACTGAAAAAGGCTTTATATGGTTTAAAGCAAGCTACCAGAGCTTGGCATGAACGACTTAGCAACTTTCTGATAGAAAAAGGATTTGAACGGTGCAAAGTGGATGCCACACTTTTTATTAAAAGAAAGAGGAAAGATCTTTTGATTGTTCAAATTTATGTGGACGATATTATTTTCGGTGCTACTAATGAAGATCTTTGCCAAGAGTTTGCTAAGCTAATGCAGGGAGAGTTCGAAATGTCAATGATAGGAGAGCTAAATTTCTTTCTGAGATTACAAATCAAGCAGAAGAAAGACGGGATATTTATATCTCAGACGAAATATTTGAAGGAGTTATTAAAGAAATATGGGCTGGAGAATGCCAAAAGTGTAAAGACTCCTATGAGCTCAACCATCTCGCTTGATGTAGACGAAGACGGCAAAGACATAAATCTGACTAGATACAGAGGAATGATCGGCTCATTACTATATCTCACTGCTAGTAGACCAGATATTCAATTTGTGGGAATGTGCGCATCAATCAGCTCCAAAAGAGTCACATGAAGAAGCTGTCAAGAGAATTCTCAGATATCTTGTAGGAACTCAAAATTTAGGAATCTGGTATCCAAAAAGAGGGAGCCGAATATCTAATGGGACACTCAGATGTAGATCATGGGGGGTATAAGACGAACAGAAAAAGCACCAGTGGACAATGTCAATTTTTTGGAGGATGTCTCATCTCATGGTCAAGTAAAAAGCAGAATACCGTGGCAATTTCCTCAACTGAATCAGAATATGTAGCCACTGCCTGCTGTTGTGCTCAGATCTTATGGTTAAAGCAACAACTACAGGATTTAGGAATCAACTTACGTGAGATTCCAATCCTATGTGATAACACAAGCACAATAAGTCTGTCCAAGAATCCAGTTCATCATTCCCGAACTAAACATATCGATGTTCGACATCATTTCATTCGGGACCATGTTCAAAAGAAAGATGTAAAGGTTGAGTTCATCCCCACTGAATATCAAATAGCCGGCATCTTCACAAACCCCTAGATCAACAGAAGTTCAACTTCTTTCGAAGAGAGTTGGGAATGGTAAATCCCAATGAGTTGTAAGAAATCTCACATTATCTCTTAAATTTCAATATTTAAATTTAATGTTTTGATGATTAGATAACTAACTTAAGCATCGGAGTAGATAGAAATTTGTTTTGCAGGAAGCTCTGTTTTGTCGAAGAAAAACAGAGGTAAACAGAGTGTGAAATTATCGAACAAATGATCGATAATTATGAAGACAAGAGGAAACAATTTATCGATCACCTGATCGATAAATCCAGCTTGTGGAGGAAAAGAAGTATTTCAGCACGATGATTATCGATAAGCTGTTCGATAAATGCATTATCGATCAGAACATCGATCAGGAACCTCAAGGCTTTGAGACATTTCTCTCAGAATTGGTAAGCGTTAATCGATAAGCTGATCGATAAATAGATTATCGATCAAATGATCGATAAACAAAACCAGGTACGCGCTTTTGTTACTAATTTTATCGATAACATGTTCGATAATTGCTTGATCGATAACTTGATCGATAATTCTACTCTGTGTTCATATGTGTTCTTCATATTTATCGAACACGTGATCGATCATCAGTTGATCGATAACATGATCGATAATTCTGAAGCTTATAACGATACATTTTTGAAACCCCTCTGTCAGTTATCGAACCCTAACTCAAATTACCCGTCCCCTGTTTCTCGCAACGGTCAAGAATCACTGTTCTATTAAATTTCCAACCTCTCTTCCACTCGAATCCATCACTACTACCTTTTTGACCTTCACTGAGCTCAAAACACACCATTTCAACTGTTCAATTTCTCAGAAATTCCTCAGTACCTCAGAAATGGGCGAGTAAAACAACCGAATGTGGAAAGGGAAGAAGGGTCGGAGAAGCAAATCCAATCAAGCGACACTACTCCTTCGGGCACTGGAAGCGATATAGACCGAAAGTGAGGGAAGAATCATCAAAGAAGAAAGGTGTTCTGAAAATTCGAGAAAGTCGGGCCGAAGAGCAACCGGTCCCTCCAAGAAAATCTCCCTGGTCCAAATCAAAATTGCCGATAGTCACTGAAGAATCAGAAACCGAGTCGGATGATGGCGCCTCAGTTCAGAAAGCTGTGGAGACCGCGTTGAAAATACCCATTCCCAAGCAACCGAGGAAGAAAAAGCAAAGGGCAAGTGAAGGGCTCACGCGGCAAATTCCCCTGAAGGTATATCAACTGAGTTTTCTGAGTTGTTAACTGGCAATCTTGATAGTGAAGTTAATATAGCAAAGTATAAAGCTGATTTTGCCAATAGAAAATTCTGCCCTGTGGTATCTGTGACATAGAGGGTCTGAAGAAAAACAAACAGATTAATCTCGACCTAAGTGACCCACTGCAGCATTATTCAAATTGGTTAATCATTGGTGGTGAATACTGTCCTGAGGTAGTTAAAAGATTCTACTGTAATATGGAATCAGTAGAAGAGTATGATGATAAGGACAATCTTATAGAAAACTACTTAAAGGTCACACTGAGAGGCAGATCTTTCAAACTCACAAGTACCAAATTAAATGAGCTACTAGGGACTCAAGAATTTGTGAGAGGGGGAGACATGAATGAGGTAAAAGCCTACAGAATTTTAATGCAGAATGATGATTACCCTGGTGAGCTGAATTTCCCTCCTAAGCAGATGTGTGATTTTTATCGGATCATCCATTACATCTACTCTAGGAGCATGGTAAATAAATCTGGAAGTTTCTCACACCTCACTCAGGATGACTATCTTCTTCTAGCCCGGATTATTAGTGGGGAGAAGATCAATATTGGGGATCTTATCTACACTGAGATGAAGGACTTTGTCCTTAACAAGTCCAAATTCACCCCAATTCCCTACCCTCAGCTGGCCACCTACCTTCTTCAGGCACATAATATTGCCCCATTTGAGCCTGGAGAACTCAAGACCAAGGTTCCTGCTTTTGGTCTCACACAGCTCCACAAGATGCGGATCTCTGTTCCCTTCAAGCCATCACAGAAAATCTCTCAGAAGGATAAAGGGAAGCAACCAGCTGCAAGTACCTCTCGAACTCAGGATGAGGCTGAATCCACTACCGCTCCATCTCATGCCCCTGGTCCATCTTTTATGGAGAGATCACTCAGGGAGATGTTTCAGGCTGAGCTTCAAGCGTTTGAAAATAGAGTATACATCACTGCCAGAGAGTATGGGGAAATTTCTGATAGGAAGTTTGATGGCATTTCCAAAATCTTGGACCTTCACCGACAAGCCATGATGGTTTTGGAAAAAGAAGTTTCAGAGAGATTTGATTCAGTGGACAGAGAAATTAGAGAGCTCAAAGGGATGGTCACTTCTCTCTGCAACAACTTCACTGCCCCCAGCACAAGCTTCAGCTATGAGGACCTCTTATTTCATCCACCCTCTCCTCCTCACCCTGAGCCTGCACCTCCTTCCTCTCCCTTACCCACTTCTCCTATTTCCACTTCTCCTTCTGTCCCATCTACCTCTGTCACTATCCCTACCACTCTTGCTCTCATCACAGTCCCTCAACCAGTTCCCTCCTTACATTTTTCATCTTTTTCTCCACTTTCTCGCCTTCCCCCTCTTCCTATTCCCTTGACCATTCCCTCTGTCCCTACTCCTTCCCCCTCATCTGATGCTGACAAAAGGGGGAGAAGAAAACTGATGTTGATTAGCTGTTTAGATTTTTTATTTCCTGTCATTTTTGTACTTTGATGCTGTTACTGATATATTTTGGCTACTAACGCATTTTTGGGAGCTTACATTTAACAGTTTGCATTCTCATTGATTATTTATTGCTATGAATCTGTTTAATGTCTTAATTATTGATGTTTCTGATGTTATTTGGTTTATATCTCTTACTTATGTTTTGTCATCATCAAAAAGGGGAGAATGTTAGGATTATGGTTTTGATGATAACAAAGTTAGATTTAAGTAGTTCAGTATGTTGATCGATCATCTGATCGATCAAGTATTTATCATAAGCTATCAGATAAAATGTCAGTGCAAACCAGTAATTTAAATGAGATTTTGATCGATAAGTTGTTCGATAATCCGTTGATCGATAAAATGATCGATTATCGCTAACGTAGAAGTTATACAAGTTTACAGTTAATTATCGATCACTTGATCGATAACATAAGATAATCGAACAAGTAACAGATAAAGAGAACCAAAGCCAGAGTGCATTTATCGATCACATGATCGATAAATCAGTTATCGATGAAGAGTCCGATAAATGGTAATACACTATACTCGTTCTGTACATTGATTTTGTCACCATTTATCGATCACATTATCGATCATTCATTTATCGATAATATGATCGAACATTGCTCACTGACTCTCTGAATGCAGGTACTCATCATAGCTGCTGATCGATAACATTATCGATCACCAAGTTATCGATCACATGATCGATAATTAGTATTTATCTGCTCTTACTTAACCAAGTTATCGATAACATTATCGATAATCTAATCTTTCTGAATAGTACTTTTTCATATAACATGATCGATAAATAGCTTAGAACAAAATCTTCGTTTCACAGTTTATCGATAACCTGATCAACACTCACTGATCGATCACCTATTCGATAAACTCAATTTATCCTTACTCTTCACTGAGTGATTTTCACATGGTATTTATCGATAACATTATCGATCATAAATTTATCGATAATGTGATCGATCAACATGAACTGAAGTTTCATTTTAGTAACACTTGAATTATCGATTATCTGATCGATCAATGAGTATTCGATAAACTGTTCGATCACGTTACTTTTCCAGTTCTATCTCAATTAGCTATGATGGTTCTCAAATTCAACTCTCTTTTTCTTCCAAACTATTTTTAGCATGCATGATCATTTTGGCCATTTTGCTAAGTGATTTATAATCAAAATGACTCTGATCTTTCTCTGGTTCACATATCAGCATAAGTGTCTCAGCTGCATTTTATCGATCACTTGATCGATAAATCAATGATCCATCACTTGATCGATAATCTTATTCAACTGATTCAAAAAGCTTTCACTCTGATTATCGATAACCGGATCGATCAACCAGTGATCGATCAGCACTTCGATCAAGAATGTCCAGATTGTTATTCTGCATATTTAACAGTCTTTTTGAATCCACCTGAATACAATGAATAATCATTCTATCATCTGTTCAGTTCTACCTTAAGGTCTACATTGCAAAGATTAACTTATTGAAGTTAAAAGTGTTGTTGCAGATTACGAAGAGAAATCACAACGGCTCTTCAACGTTGATTACGTAGCCTGTAACCTACTGTGTCAGAAGCCCAGAAGCATTAATGGCGGAACCGTTGTAACTAGGAAAACACGCAAATGGAGTCACAATGACTAGAAGCTCTTCCGTCTAACGATTACTTAACAACCTCAACTATAAAAGGCGCGAAGAAGCATTAATGAACGAATTGAATACCCGAGCTACCGTTTGTGATCATTTATTATTGCATTCAATACTCTGTTCTTCCAATCTTACTGAGCATCAGTGTTTATCTTCTATACACTCTGTAAGAGAGATTACTCACTTATCATTGATTACATTAAAGTGATACTCAAGAGTGTGGACTCTTGAGTGTGGGTTTGTAACCTTACGGGAAGTAAGGGGGAGTGATTAAGTGAATCAATTACTGTACTGAGGTGCCAAGAGCCCGATCAATCTTGGAAATAGTGGAATACTCAGAGGTGTTTTGAGGACTGGACGTAGGTCAAGTGGTTAAGACCGAACCAGTATAAACCTTGTGTTTGTCTCTCTACGGTGAAACCTTCCTAAACTTACACTCTCTGTTTTCGATAGTATTCATTTTTAATTACTGAAGAGAGCCTTTTTAATCGTTCGCTTTGGGGTTCTCACTCAAATTAAGTCCAAGCTATGTAGTATAATGCAAACTCGGGTCGTTTCTCTTTGGGAGCCTAAATTAATTATCTAAGTTAGATTGATTGCTATGCAAAGTAATGAAAAGGGGTTTTGGGTTTTTAACAAGTAATGAAATGTGCCAAAACTAAACGCAATGAAAACAAATCTAAGATACTATGTTTTTGGAATTTTTAAGATAATAATGATATAATGGAAATGAATGATAGGAAATCTCTTAAAAATGGTTTTGATGCAATCATAGTTCACTTAAATATGGGATTTTCACAAATCATTAGGTTTTCTTAATCAGAACCTCATTAACTCAATGAGTCCAAAGCTTTCATTAATGAACTCATTAATGAAAGCTTTGTTTAGCTTCCCTAATGTGTAAATTTGGAATGATCATGCAATTGGCTTAATGTAACACACAATAAACTCAGAACCCAAACACAACCATACAAGATAAGAGAGAATAATGATAGTTACAATAGCATATATGCAACTACATATATTTAAGCTCATAGTTCAACATAAATCAATCCAAAAATACAAATGCTAATCAGTAACCACTGATTACAGAATTAATCAAAGCATCTACTAAGACTTTACAACTCCTAAACCTAGGAAATCATAAATGCCTAGCTAAAAACTAAAGATTAAAACTAAAACTCCCCTTTGAAGCTTGGGAACTCATGCTACTCCACCATCTTCAAGAGTTGAATAGCTTAGCTCATCATAGCCTTGGAATCAGCTCCAACCAGAGGTAGATCTTCAGCCATAATGATCAGGAGATGAAAGAAAATAAAAGTGGATGAATAAGAAATGCAGGAAAATGGAAGGTGAGAGATGGAGAGGGGGATGGGGGATTAGGGTTTCTGAGGGAGAGATGAGAGAAGATGATGATAGAAACGTAGGTGGTGGCTAAATAATAAGGGTCTGACCTCATCATACCCAAAATAGGGTTTCTAACCCGAAAATTGCAA